>NW_009613573.1:0-8477 GCF_000690535.1 Cariama cristata
CCCCGCCGCGCGCGCTTCCGCCTTCCCACGACGGCGAGCGAGAAGGGAAGGCGGGGCTTAAGCACGCCGCGTACCCGTTTACGTCACTGCTGGTACCGCCCCCATAACTTGGCGCATGCGCCCCTCACACTTTCAGGCGCACCGCGCGTGCGCAGAAAGGAGAGTTCTGCGGCCGCTTGTTTGGGCGGGGAAGACCTGGGGGCGGGCTCAGGCGCGACAGCCTATAGAGCGTCGAGTTGTGGAGGCTTGTGGACATGGGGCTCTGCCAATAGGAGGCGCCGGTTCCCCTGCCTCACACGGTGCCCCGCCCCCCCGCTGTGGTGTGAGAAATCCTCGGGGCGGGAAGGGCAGCGTCCGTGACTCCTTTCTGTGGAAGCCCCACTCCCAGCGTTGCCCTGGGATCATGGGGGAGAGCCACTGCTTCCCCTTGTTGCTGTGCAGGGGGTGACTTCTCCACAGGGAGCCCAGCCCTTCAGCTGGACAGCAAGGGGGCCTGTGCAGGCTGCTTGCCCTCCGTGCACAGCGCACGCTTCTTCTCTCACCTCCTCTCACAGCCTGATGGCAAACAGCTGCACAGGAACGCAACCAGCCACAGCAAATACTACAGCTGTGTTATGCCCTTATGCCCTATTACCTGCCCCGGGGAATGAGGGGAGAGTTCTGGGCACACAGGGCAGATTGTGGCCCACAGTGAGGTGAGGAAACTGCGGTACGAGGTCACAGGGAGAACAGATTCCCCTCGCTCCAGCCCCTGCAGCTCTCCCCCGCATCTTTAGTTACTTACGGCAGAAAATAACTTTGTACTTGAGTACTTAGTTCCCAAGAAAAAGTCAGGAAAAAGGTCACTGGTAACAAGCAGACAAATCACACATCATTTCACCACAGTTTGTCAGCACCTTAGGCGTTTCGAGGGAAGGGACCTCTTTTTGACAGGTGCACATACTTTCTCTACCACAAAGTTTTCTCCAGCTCTTGGTTAGGCTGTGATAATGTCACTGTTCCTTTTCTGCCATGATCATTTCTTCCCCTCTATCTTCCAGAGGGGCCTTTGCCATTATATCATATCCCGCAATTTAGGGCCTTGGCAGGTGGAGAGAGCTGGTCTGCAGCAGCCGTTCGAGCAGTGCAGGAAAAAGAATAAATCAACGTTTTGGGGTTTGTGGGGTTTTTTGGCAACTTTTCTATAGTACAATGTGTATGTTCCTTTCTGTAGAAGAACACTAAGGCATTGCTAAGGACTTGATGTGGCTTGTTATTCATCGATTGAGGGTTCAGTAATAAATCACTGCTTGCAGCACTCTCCCTGCTCGCTGCCATTCCATTTTAGTCAAAATTGAATTTTTGAAGTTTGTTATTGATAATCCAAGAATACCTCTGTTCTGCATCAGTGATGAGATGAGATGCGAAGGGCTGTCTTCAGTTCTTCAGGGTAGCAGTACACATCCTGATAATTTAAGATGCCTTGAAGAATAAGTGCATAAACAAATGTATTGTGTGGGAGGTCGGGTGACTACCAAGCCGCGTGGCTTTGATCTACATCCTGGGGAAAGTGGCTAGAAGCATGATCCCACCTTTTTTTCATGATGAATAAGAGGATAATTGAATGTTCCTTTCTTCAGTGCGTCCAAACAGATGACTGCATGGAGGATGAATTTGATTTAATCCACGTGCAGGTTAACAAAAGAGAAAAAATGTGACAGTGCACAGGCAACAACAGGAGCAATTCCAACACAGCCTTTAGATGATACCACAGGAGAGCTTTTCTGGGACCGAGTCCCACCTGGAAGGCCACACGTGGAACTGTGAGGCAGGAAAAAGGATTTTGCCATTTAATGCTCCTAGGCTCAAGGAGAAAGGAGCTGGTAGGCGTTAACTGTAAATAAAGAGTAGCTTCAAAGGCACACCAAGCTCCCTATGGAAACAGCTTGAAAGACCCTGAAAAGTATTACTTCATCCCTCCTTTGCTTGGTTTCAGTAATTATTTTAAGGGTAATGACTGTTGTGAATTACTTTTTATCTCCATTATTATTACATTGACATCGTCTTGTTTCTTTGTAAAGTTTTGAGTTGTTTGAGAACAAGAAAGCCTTGAACATGTCTTTTATGCATTCTTCGTCCAGCCTGTTCACCTCAGCCCTCCCAAGATGACTGGAGACATGTCTGCCTCATCTTTCAAGGTTCACAGTAGAATGAAGAGATTTAATAACCAAACAAACATCAGATGGCTCTGAGTGACCTTAAGAAATGAACACATCTCCTAATGCTCCCCCTTTTCCCTTCCTCTGTGCCTGCTCTGTTATTGTGACATGAGATTTGCAAAAAAAACCATGGTGCTTTATGACTTAGTCTCAGAAACGCGCAGAGTTCAGAGGGACAGCACTGGTTTAACCCATTAGTCACCACAGCCCAATCCCCTTCTTACCCACATGCTTCCTTAGAGGTATGATACTCCTCCACGGGAGCAATGCCAGATACTTTTACGTTCATAAGGCTGCAGAGCCCCGTGACTCTGATCTCGACCAACTTGAGGTGTCTCCAAGACCATCCTAGCACTGCCCTGAATCTGAAGAGTGATCCTCGGGCTTCTAGGCATGGCTCTTCCCCCGTGCAGGTGGCAAGAGTTAAATTGTAGGCCGACACACATTGAATAAATTTTAGTACAGGTCCTTAACGCTCTCTCTTATTGCAGAGTTTGTCCACAACTCCTCATGTACAGAAGTGAGAAAAATGCGTGGTCCTGCCTGCCGAAGGTGCTGTGCTAGTGTTAAAATTCAGTGATGGTGTTTGCAGGAAGGAAGAGGTTTGTCTGCTGAGATCTGTGCTGAGAGCAGTGTATCCTGCCTTTACAACCAACGTCAGCCTCCAATTGCACCATCACTCAAAAGGGAAAAGTCGGATCATTGGTGAAAACTCTCCCTGAGCCCTAGGGACCGCTGTCAGACTGCCCACAGCCTTCCTTTCAGCAGACCCCGATAACTGTCCATATCGTCCAAGAAAGCCCCAAGTGTTTCTGCAAAACACCGTCGCCTCTGGTGGGACGAAGTTCTGGTGGTGGAGGTCAGAAGGTGCAAATGCCTGTTTGTAAAATCGACCCCACAGTGCAGAGCAGGGGCGTTCTCGCCCGGTGGGGTAAGCTCCACGCTGATGAATTGATTTTTTTCACTAGTGATTTTTTTTCATGTTCCTTTTCAGCGCTGCCACGTAGCGGCAGAGTTGAGGCTGCTTCTAAACGGGAAAGAGAGCGAAGGAAGAAAATCCTCTTTGGTTAGAAATGACCTGGATTTCCTGCTAGGGACACCCTGTCATCTGTCAAAGTGTTAATGTGGAGAGCTTTTTCCTTGGCCAAGTACTCTTATTTTTAGGTTGTTTTTCTAAGGAGCTGAGGTAAAGAGGATTTTGTGGTCAGTCCTCAGTCCTTCCCATCAACACACAATCACAATACTTCTCATCGTTTTGACCAAGGTTGGGGTTACAAAAATACGAAGTCTTTCTAAGTTTCATGAAAAGACTAGTCCAGTTAGAGTGAGTACTACTGCTGCACAGAAAGAGGCTGAAGCACAAGCCCAGATTATTGTTTGACAGAGGGAAAAGGAATTATGAGTTTCTTAATCGCAGGGAAACCTTCAGTTGGCAAGAACACTTGTCAGACAAGGGGACGTTCAGCCGTGAGGCACTGAGCTCAGGAAACAAGGCCGATACATTCTCCTGCCCACAGAGCTGTTTGGTTTTGATATAGGATGAAAGATGATAAAGCGAAAAATGCCTGTGTAATCAAGAAATCATCCTTTTCTTGATGACATCTGTGCCTCAGAAAATCAGATCCCACAGGTAGGAGTGGGAGTAGAAAGACTCTGCTTCCTCTGGGGTTTGTTTTCTTTTGAGCTGAAAATGGAAAAAAAAAAAAGACTAAAACACTTGAATGTCTCAACATTTTCCCCAAAGCTAAAGCCACAGAGATGAACAAATTTTCCAAATTCAACCCATTCTGTAAGTGGTCAAAAAGATTAAAAAAAAAAAAAACCACACAAATTCACCCACTCTTTTCCTTTTTTTGCAGAATGTTAATTCATCTATATTTGAAATGTGAACAAATTGAACCAGCTCTGGGTTTACATATTTTCTCTCTTTTTTTTTTTTTTTTCCTAAGTACCCTTACATGTCCTGATGATGACCTGAACACTAAACCAGATGAATGAGCAGTAGGAGTGCAGAGGCTGCCTGCCCAGGGCTGACCTTTTGAAGGACCACTTGGAGATCTCAGAGTACTGGCCAGGTAATTATTTCAAAACACGGACCAAGCTCTGCAGTCCCTGGATGAGGTACAGCATCAGAGCCCTGACCTCATTTACAGAGCCTGCATTTATGAAATGCCAAGAGATTATGCGGAGAGCTTTCCACTGTGTAATCATATGAGGCAGGAGACATGAAGTCATTGTCCTAAAGCCCAAGGTGAAATCAGGCTGACCCTGAAAGTCCCAGGCAGGCCTAGGGCTGCATTTTGTACTGCTGCAGGAGGAAGAACTGATCCTGCCTAATTTATTTGGCTGTTTTCTGGCTTTGTCCATTTGGGAAAGCCGGCATTTAGAATTCCACTCAGAACAGTTTTCTGGGCTTTAGGGTTAGAAGAATTAAAGTCAAGAGCTAATTACTTTTCTGTAGCTCTGGATTTCATTCCAGAAAGACAATCCATGTGTCAATGCTTCCTCTACAGAAAAATCCTCTATATCAGGCAAAATAATTCAACTCTACTTGCCTCAACTGAAGCCCACAGAGGGTGCCACTGAAAGCACGTTCCCATCCAACAGCCTAGTCCTTCTGCTCCCCCGTACCTGAGCTGCCTCAGCAAAGGCTCACAGGCTCCAGAAGACCCTGTGTTAGGAGTTCAGGTTCTTGAGAGCTTCAGCGTGAGCAAAGAGTTTCACAGCCTCGGCTTCTGCCGTTACGCAATCCCTGCCTGACTGCAGTTTGCGTCAGCTGGTGAAAATGCTATGCGCAGCAAGGTTTGCTGCTTCTTGCTTTGGAAAAGTACTTAGAAGACCTCGGAATTACAACAGCCCTTCTCACAACCACGATCCATCAGCCTTTCCTCTGTGTGCTAAGAAACTCCAGTAACTGCTAATTATTCAGTAATTAAGTGTCTCTCTAGGGTCATCATTGTACATCTGGCCTCTCCCAGTCACTGTTTGCTCATTAGGTAGCAGTTTTCTCAATGCAAAACCAAATTCTCTTCTTTACATTTGATTGGATTACAAAATTGCTTTAAACTCTGTGGAGATGATTAGGAAAAGTGTGGTTTTGCACAATAGTTACCATGGGAACAAAAGTGGAGACAGATCTTTATAAACCAAAAGTCAAACAGATTGTGTTTCAGACAATTAATATTGTCTCACATGTTTATTCATTTGCTTTAGCTCTTTCGTGCCCTATTCTGAAAGAGTTTTTATTTCTTTTTCTGTATCGAATGCTGCGTCAAAGAGATTCTGCTCACTTGAGGATTCACCCCTCTCTTCTCTTGCAAGGCCACCTTGCAACCCTGGTTAGCTTCATCTTCCTCTTCTGCTTTGCCTCTTTGGTCTGAGGACATCTCTGGGGGCATCCAGGTGGGATTCGGTTTGGGATCGGGACACACGTGTGGGGAGAAAACTCCTGTCCTGTCAGTGGAGCCCAGAGAGCTCCAGCAGACCAGGGCACACTGGCGGGTGAGCTGAGCTGCTCTCATTGCTTCTCCTGCGCAAACCCCTCTGCTGTCTTTTCTAACACCCTGGCCTGCCCAAACCTGCGTTTCTTCTAGTTCCATGTTTGACACTTTAGGGAAGAGCAGCTGACAAACTGACCGAGTGCCAGGAGCTGTCCCTCTGCTCTCCTCTCTTTCCAAACCCTCCTCTTTCTCCAGCAACCTGACCCCATCCCATCTCATCATTTCCCTCTCACCTGCCCCCAGCTCTCTCCCTAGCATCTTGCCGTCCTCTGGCTCTACCCTCACAGCACATTCTATCACATCTTAAAAATAATTAGCGTTATGCCAGAGAACGATTTCCCACTCCAGCAGTTTCCATTTGTCTTTCTCCCCTTCACATCCAAGATGCCAAGAGTCCTTCACTACACTGAGCTGCCACCCTACTAACAGCATGGCTCTTCGCTCTGTCCACCATTGCCTTCGTGATCCTGTCCCCTGCATTCATGGGCTCTCTGGGGCAAGTTTTTGTCCTGCGTTAGCACAGCGTTTCTCAGAGCAGAGTTTTGTTGTGAGCATGCCTCCAAGAAATAATAAGTAAGAAAGGAACATCTTTATTTTCCTCCAGACCTCTGCCTGACTCTCTGTACAGGAGGAATTCTCCTACCAAGGGAATTCAATATTCAGGTATTTAAAATCCAGCCTCTCCCCAGCCCCCTCCCCTGGATACTGCTGACCTCCTTCCCCTGCACTGGATACAGGATTACTCATTTCCTCAGGGGCCGGTCTATCATGCTGTTGTTTCAGTTCTCCACAAACAAATGGTATTTCTGTCCCCTGTCAGAGGTACAACAAGGAAAGCTGCGTTCAGCGCAGAAGCCAGTTCGTTTTCAGTCAGCTGTTCGGATCACAGGGCCATGCTGTAACAGCTGCTGGATAGATCCTGCTTCTCCCACCATCATCGTACCTGTTTTCGCAAGAGCATCGCGCAGCCACAGTTTGGCAAGCTTTTTCGGGTCTTGCAAAAGGCATATTCCCAAAGCAAGGGTGGCTGAACTACCAAATTTCCAGTTTCTGATCAAAATCAGGGAAGAGTGAGATAACCTCAGAGAAACACGGGTGAGAATTAGCATCGCGTGAGATAAGCTTCTTGTTTTCCCTAGCTTCAGTCTCAAGCTGCTGAACTGATTTGAGCAGAAACCTTCCAGAATATTTGTTCCGAGGCAGCTAGATAGCCTGGAATATGTCAGTGGGTGCGATTTCAGCTTGGGAAAATGAGAAGAGACTGAAAGCAGGGGCTTGCAGTGGGAAATGTTGGGCAGCCAGAAATGTAGGTGTTGCTACTTCCTCTGCTGGTAGTGTTCTGCTGCAAAAGATACGCAAACCAGAGACTATAGAGCAAAGCATGTGTGTATAAAGCTGTCTTGCACACTCAACTGCAGAGCCAGGCCCAAAATGACCATCTCCTGCCCTCCAAGTATTTATTTACTCACTCCAGAATGATATGGAGGTAAATCCCTACTGACTTGCTGGTTTTACATCACTTCGTATCAATCTGAAAGTTGGTCTTGGTTCCAGGAGACAGTGAATATTGTGCTGATTGAAACCCGTTTGCTGTATTTTAGTGACAAGAAACCTGTTGCCCTGAGGCCAGCACCAGAGTCTGCCTAAGGGTGTCCAACGATGTACGGGGAAAATGATATGAAAACTCTTTTCTTGTAAAATGTCACTTTTGCAAGAGGGAAGTCTGTGCAGGTATTCTTGTACTGACTTAGGAGCTCCAGCAGATGCTACATGCACCGGGCTCATTCAGGCAAGACAAAAAATAGGCCACATTTATCTCGTTATACTCAGTCAATAAAAATGTTTCAGTTTGGGCCCAGTTTCTATCCTTAAAAATTCATGAGGCAGGGCAGATGTCAAGTATACCTTACATTGTCCCTCTCACCGTGGGAAATGAAGCCTATGTAACTTCAGAAGCTGGCAGCAGGCGATAAGAACCAGCGTTTCTCGTGGCCAGTGCTGCATTTGGACATATTCCCATTCACCACCCTGTGTAGCAGAGCAGACCAGTCCCAGCCTTGTGCAGGCTGTAAAGATCAAACCTGCATTTTCACTGCAGTCTCTGAGGCTGGAAGAGGTTTTCTGGGTAGCCGATGAGGAATTAATGTTGCCGTTGAAGCCAAAAATAATTCTTTCAGATAGACAACATCATCTGTAACAGGCCCATTACTTCACTGCAGTCAGGTAGTGCTGGCGAGATGCAGTCCGTGACACTCTGGATGATGTTGGATTATTAGATCCGATTCGATTAGATTATCTTCTGGATATTGATGTCAGAAGGGCCATGGGGAGAGGGGGAGATAGTCTAATTTTCTGCATATCGCCAGGCATTCAGGTATTCTTAGTGGGGGATCACCTCACCCCTCCTTTTCTTTACATCCCTTTTTTCATTTACTTCAGCCTGGCCTGTGCAGGTATTGATGCCAACCTCTTTCTAGTCGTGTCCTTGCTATTGAGTTCAAACCACACTGTGCCAGGCAGTGCCACAAATAGCATTGTAGCACCTTGAAAGCGGGATGCATTTTTGTGTTCGGAAGGAGACGGGCTGGCTGGCTGTTGGCAGAAAGCCCACTGCTTGTTAATTGGAAAAAGAGCTTTAAATCAAGTCGGTATTTTTTCTTGAAACAAGACATCTCAAATGGAGTGCTTAGCATCAAAGAATCAAGCAGAGCGGCACAGAAATAGCAGCAAGAGCATCTAACGAGGCAGAGAACAAGTCTCCTGACCCTGGTGAGGCTAG
>NW_009613574.1:0-264 GCF_000690535.1 Cariama cristata
CTACATAGGTGAATGTTTCTCACAGAAGGAAAGCAAAAAAACCCTCCCAGTGCCCTTATCTGTATCAGCACCTGCATAAAAACACCAGCTGGATTTGACTCCAGCACATCCCTTCAATGAAGATAGCCACATCTGCTTCAAAATTCAGTGTCAGACTTTTGACAAAAGTTTTCCTGACTAATACTGCAAAGCCTGGCTGTGAACTAAGCTGCAATGACTTCAAATGGAAAGCAAGTCTGATAGCTTTGCAGTGCCGCCTGGCAA
>NW_009613574.1:295-31568 GCF_000690535.1 Cariama cristata
TAGAAAAGAGATCAGGGATGGAAAGAGGGTTGGAAATGGAATTAATAAGTAGTAGATGAGGTGACATTCAAGTAGAGAAGATACGATAAAAGCAGTAAGACACCATTCTGACCTGACAAACTTCAGATGAAGTAACTTCAAGTTGACAGAGCATAAATAGTCACTGATGATGTAAAAAAAGAGTTAGGAGTACTCGGAAGTATTAACTTTCCCTGGGTAGTTGTCATTCCTACAGCCCAGACAGAACTTTTTTGCCTCTCTGCAATTTAGAATGCATTTGGCTTCCAAGAAAATTTTGTTCCAATTCAAGAGAATAGTCTTTTTCTGAGGAAAGTGAGTTTGTAGCACCACAGTGAATTAGTAAATACAGCAAAGGTACATGCAACTTTCAGCTTGCAAGGTGTTTAAAAGCAAGGCTTTGAATTCATTCCAGCATTTAAAACAAAAGAAGGCAACATCCAGTCAAAATAATCATGAAGCTAAGGGGAACACACAAGCACACACACGCAGTCCAGGTAACCATCAGTGAAGTACAAGATATCAGCAGACGAGCACTGCAGAACCATAAGAGGTTAGGGCTCCAAAGCGTCCACACCTACTTAGCTCTGGGCTGAACTCCATGCCAGCAAAGCTACTAGGATGTTCTGTAAAATGCCAGAGGATCTGCACAACAAGGCACAAAGCTCTGTTAATTTACAGAATAAGTTAGCTTCCAACACACTGCAAGTGCAGTCAAGTCAAAAGAGAAGATTCAAGTGAGAGACAACGCAGGGTATGAACAGCTGTATGACCCCAGATGTGCCCTACTTCTCGGTCGACGACTCCTTTGCCCCCTCGCAGCAACTTGTAACGCAGCCAAGACTGCGAGAGCGGATCTTTCCTGTTGCACCGAGAGGTCTTGCAGCAGTTCACCATCTGGTTCTGCTTCTGCTCTTTGCTTCCACGTCAGGGCACTCGGAGACAGCAGTGAACATGGTCTGGCTGAATGGTGTCACCGAAACATCCACTTCTATCAAAAGCATCATCCCAAAGAAATAAAGAGTGTGCAGACATAAGGGCAGCAGAGAGCAGTGGCACAAAACCAAAGAAATACAGCACTGGAACAAGAAAAAAAACCTCAAGGAAGGAAAAAAGAACATATAGAGATAGGAACCAAGGATTAAAAAAATTAATAATAACGGAAGGGTAGTTCCCTGCTTGCTCAGTCGAAGAACCGTGCATAACATACTTTGTATGGCTGCTTGTAGAAGGGGTGGTAGGTCAGAATCATCCCTTTTCTGGAAAATGCTACTGATTGGGCTTTATCCAAAATGAAGAGCGTTAATTGTTTACACCAGCCATAGAAGCAGCATCAATCACTGTCAACACTATTTTCTACTGCTCCTCTTTGGTTTTCAATTTTTGCTGCTGTGGTAGCAGCTATTTATTACCTCTAGCACCCCTAAATTCCTCTCGTTTCTGACTGTTTTCTTATTTGTGCGCTTCCACCCACCACCCCCAAACACAGGGCTTGTCCCAGGGTTTGCTTAGTACAGAATAATGACACTTGAAAAGGACCACCATTTGAGAACGGCCTGGGGATCTTGGCTTTCTAGTAGCATGCACATCAGGATAAAGGCTTCTACTAAGATAGCAGCTATTAAAGAAGCATCCTTAGCGTTCAGATGCCCAGCTTGAATCACCATGCAGTTTTACCTGGCAGTTCACCAAACTAGCACTGCCTGCTTTGAATTATAGCTAGCCCCTTATCTCAAATGAGATAAGATTTTTATCTTGCCAGCCCTTAGAAATTCTCAACCGATATGCACATAACTGCCCTTTCAAAGTCAAATCAAGTTTTCAGTTATTTTTCCATGCTGTAGAGATTTACCTACCGTGCAGCAGCAGAGGCATTGCAGAACTCAGACAACAGACATGCAAAAGAGCAGGTGCCATGAAATCTTGAACATACCGTAGGTCAGAAAGGCTTCCTTTTTGAACATCACAGAAAAATAGTATGTTCTTCTCAACTGACCATGTGGTTTTCAACAAGCATCGTGCTTCATATTTTGCCCAACCAAAATGCAAGCCACACTGACCGCACAACTGAAACTGTGGCTGGAAAATGGAAAACATTCGCCTTGATGAATGTACTCATAGGAAATAAATAATTATCCATTAAACACAGAGACATAAACAACAATATTGCACTGTTCAGAACTGTTTTAACTTGTCTCAACCTAAAGAATTTCTTTCTTGATGAAATATATCAGCTGAACTCTCAGTAACTACACATTGATTCCCCGTTTTGCTTTTAGTATCCATAGCTTCCTCATAACTAAAATGGCTGAAGCGCTCTGATGTTCTTGCTCCTTTGAATAAAAGAAGCTGTTTAGACGGAGGCTGCAAAACCAAAAAGCCCAACTTGATCTTGAAGGGGGGGGGGGGCGGACAGAATACTGATACTACAAATGCATCCCACCCCAGCATGGAATATTAACACCAAGAAAAGTTCAATTCTGTGATTAATCTTTGTTATACTTGCCCAGTACCAACCACTGCACTGCAATATAGTTATAAAGCCACCTTCACTGAACTTTGGTCCCTCAGATAAAGTAATATACATTAGAAATTGAGCGCTCATAATTCACTAACTGCCTTTAATCTTCAGCTCTAGCTAAGCTTTGGATTAGATTTCAAGGCAAAACAAGTTCCTGCCCCAACAGGCCCAGTACATTCAGAGAAACCTCCACTCTTTCTCTGTGATGGCTTCCTCGTGAGTATTTGGGATTCAAAGAAGTAAAAAGAACCAAGTGCAGCCATTTTTAAAGCATTTAATCTCTTTCAACCAGAGAGACAGCCAATTCATCCGTCCACAGTGTCTCGAGCATGGCAAACCCTGCCTGCTGATCCGCCGCCGCTCCTGCGTAAGGGCTGCAAGCTGACTTACGCTCCCCACCTTCTTCTGCTCTCCTCTACGGCACGCTTCAGTCAAAGGATGCTCAGAGATGCCGACTACCCCACGGGTACACAACACCGAACGTCATGAAACGAAAGGAAAACAGTGTCTCTGCTGGCTAGTTTCCTTTTGTTGCCATACTTCACCTATGTAAAGTGGGACTATAAACTCAACCTCTGTTTACATGACAGCAATTACACCAACAATTTCAATCACATCCCAGTCCCTGTAGTCTCTCCAATTCTTCTCAAAAGGGGCAAAAGAGACTTTCAGAGCTCATTATAAGGAAAAGATCTCCTCTGAGAGACGGGAGAAAATTAAGCATTGATTAGCTATGAAATTCTGTAGCCTTTCCAGAACTCAAGTTTTTTGTGCATAGAGTTTAAAAAATTATATTTCACCTGCAAACAGCATTCAGAGATAGGAGGATGCTTTTTTTTTTTTGAGCTATAGGTTTATTACTATTTGTGTCAGAAATCTAAGTGCAAGCCACTCAACCTTAGATTACATGTATAGTCAATGGGAAAAAAAAAAGTCTGACACCACCGCTCAGTGGGAGAATTAATCTTATCCTAAGGCAAGCATTAAAGACAGGTAAGCTTTATTACCCTTGGGACGTGCTTACTTGTCTGCATCAGCTACAGAGGAAGCCCAGACACAGCCACCCAATTTTTAAATGCTTAAGCTGGAGATGTATCCTACCAGAGGAGGTGGTTTCTAACTCCATTCATCTGGTCTAGTGACTGAAACATTGTTAGGAAAAACTTTAGGACTCAACACAAGAAAAAAGGTCACTTAAGTTCCTTGTGCAGATCTGGCTGAAATGAAGATGGCAACTTAACCTAGAATTAGGGAAGGGGCAGAGGGAGGAAACCAAGCCAACGGTCCTAATTTTAAATAGTACCACCAGGTCACAACCACCTCTAACCTACACTTCATTGTTGTTTTGGCTTTATAAATGTGAAGCTTTTTATACTTGTTTTAGAGTCTGAACAGCTGAATCAGGTGGATTCCAAACACAGTGGCCTTAGAGATAAACAAAGCTTTGCAGAACTTGTCTGCATAAAGTTATTTCCAGCACAGCTGCTATGCTGTCAAATTTGGTTATCAAGGGACAAAACCCAGCTCATTCGTTGCCTTGAAATACTGTCCTTTATCCTGATTGTGAAATCAAAGTGCTCTCTTCTCCTAACCAATGATGTGTTCTGCTGTTTAACAGTCTGTTTGCATTTAACAAGACATGTTAATCAAACATCCCCAAAGTTTTCAGGAAAGAACCAATAATTGCCATAATTTGTCTCTTGTTTACTTTATATTCCAATATTTACTTTCATGCTAAAAATATTGATCAGTTTTGCTCCCATCTGACTGAAGGGCAAATAATCAAAGCACACAAATGCTTGCTACTCCGCCAGTCTTCTCAAGAGTCAAAACACTATGCTGCTATCCTTTAGACATCTCCTCTAGCTGCTGTCAGATACCCTAACAAGACCTATTTATACACAGGCTCCTTAAACATTTTCTAGCTAGGACAGGCATCCTTGTGAATTTGAGTAAAAGAACAAAGCCACAGAAGAGCATTCGATGACAATTCTAAAATATCCAACATGAAATCCTTGCCATTGGTGACAGGTAGACATTTACCACAGCAGCTAGGAGACAGCAGTTTCACCAGGTGAGGTAGGACGCACAGCAGTAAGTTATTTAGCAGCAACAGATGCCTTTGAGGAAGCATTACCTCATTCTCCTCCTCCACATTCATTCCCAATTGGAATGGTGATATAAAATCCACCCTATTCATAAAAAACAACAGCCAATATGCAGACAGCACAGGAAAAGCAGGGAGACAGAGGGACTTCTCCCTATTTTTTGAAGGCAACACTCCTGACCCAGCTTTACCCCCCCTCCCCTTGAAGAGCATCTACACTAGAGCAAAATATTTTAAAACACACAACCAAAAAAACCCCAAACAAAAACAACCTCACTAATTTAACAGAGGGTGGAAAAACCCTACACACAACTACTCATATTAGAGAAAAAGCATTTTAGGGCACCATAGAAACACAGATAAATGCTTTTGGATGCACGCAAGGGCCATAGGGGTTTCCTTTTCCCCTCTCCCCCACACCTCATCTCTCAGTTGTACATGCTGTGAACATATGAGCCTCAGAATGTAATGAAACAATTGTGTTAAAACCAAAATTTGCTCTTTTGCTTTATGAAAATAAAGAGGCAGAAGGGGGAGGCTTTGAAACAGATTCTGAGAAGGGAAAGCAACCAATATTTGGTCCCAGTAAGTCCTCCTGACAGAACATTTTTGCTGCAATGTGTCACCAGTTTCTTGTTTCTTCACACGTTCTCAGCACCGCCAGGCAGCTGGGCAGAAGATACACCCACACTGAATCTTTTGCCCCACTGAAGCTGCGATGTCGACATTCCCGTTTACGCAGCTTGAGAAGGGACTTAAAACTTCAAGAGTAATACTACACCACGGGTGTGGAACTCACAGCAGCAATAAAACAACCTGTTACAAATTTCCAGAGGATAAATGATCTCAGCAGCAACCAACCCAAAATGCCAGATATCAAAGCCTGTTGACTGACAAATACTCAGCGGAAGAACTACTCCAAGAGTTCAACATGGATGTGAATTTGTAACATTCCTGACAGAAGGCAAAACCACAGCTCTAGCAACAAATTGGGACTTTTTCTTGATCGTAGCAAAAAGATACTCAGAAACTAGCACAGCCCACTGAAACAAAAATGATTAAAAGAAAAACTGATCACCTAAACCATGAAGTTGACAGCAAAAGTAGAAGAGTAGGAAGAAACGCAGGAAAAGGTCACCCTGCATGTTACTTGTAATAACAGCAGATTTCAACTGAAAAGCAATCATTAAGAATATATGGCACTCAAATTTGTAAAACCTATGAAATCAGTTCACAGTCGTCTTAAATTACTGGCAGGAGTGATTCCTTATTAATTGATAAAGCACCCTAACTGAAAGACAGCAGTGGATATGCAAGGCTTTTCCCAAAGCTTAAATGCATCTTCTACCCATCCACTCCCACAAATCCATGAAGGCCAGAAAACACAATTCTTTGGCCACAGTAGCAGGAACTTCAAAACAAATTAATAAAACAAAGCAGATAAGCAACAGATTCTCTTCCCGATTAATACAGCATAAAATATCTTCATTCATAAATTGCCTTCATTTTTCAGAGCCCCCTGAAGACAGGTCTTCAGCGTGATTTTAGCCTCTCATTGCAAACTCATACTCAATTCCTGTACACAACTACGGGATTCCATAAGGCTCTTGAAGTACATCAGATAAACACACAGAAAGGATCCACTACTGAAAGAAGAGGAACCATTCTTCTGGCACTTCTCAAAGATGAAGCATTCTCAGCAACAGCACTATCCAAAAGTACATGTGCGCGGAACGTAGCCTTGCTGTTCACGTCTACATTTGTTTGTGTATGTGTGCATGCTGCAATTACTTTCTTTATATATATATAAATATAAACAAGACGTAGGATTCAGTGTGGGCACAAACAACATTTATAGAAACTGAGGTTGCATTTAGAAATCCTGATCTGCGATTATTGCATTCTCCTGTCCTACACAGAGACCACATTCACACATACCGTACACAAACCTGTTCTCAAACTCGTCCATAATTAAATCAAATTGCTATATTACAAAATTCCAGCTTCCACGTTTCATGCTTTTTGAATTTAAAGCTAAGCTAAAATTAAAAGAAGAAACAGGTAAGCATTCACCACACAGAGCTGTATTTCCTGCTCAGATGTCGAGTATGTAGTTAGAGAACATCCTCCTTATCTTTTAAAAATGGTAGAAGTAATAAAGGATATGTGAGGACGCAAGATGTTCAAAACACCTCCTGGCGGGAGGGGAGACAAACACAAATACTACTTCATTGATCCACCTGAGAATCAGAACTTATTTCATTTCCAGACACCCACATTCAAGCCATGAATCACCACATTTTCTGGCTGAAAGCCAGCGCTGCAGTTCCAGTTACTATGACAATATTGATGCCTCAGCACTCCAGTCTTACATATAAAGGTATTCATTCAAAAATAAACAAACAATTCAGGGGGAGTCTTGGCAAGATGACAATTAAAGAAAACACTTCTCAAAAAACGCTCATATAAAATTCAAAACTTGCTGAAAACACAACAAGGAAACAGTCGATCCATCAGAGGAGCTATTTCTGCAACAGGACACCTCTGACCTTCCCGAGTGCCTGGCCATAGTACAGCTTTACTCTTCTAGGCTTCCTCTCCAACTGCCCCAGGAGGCTTCACCTCTTCTAATGGCAACTAATGATGAGGAAAGGTCATTTTTAATTTTTTTTTGTTTTTATTTCTGCTTGAACATCTGTTTGCTTCTCTCTGAAAGGATACGCTGTTGTCCATATACATCCTGACCCAGCTACTAATCTTTGTAGGGTTTAAACTGTTTCCAAATTGAAAATCCTTGACATCACAGGAAGAAAAGGGAGCAAACTCCTACTCACTGAGATGAAAAGTGTTTTAATAAAACATCATGCCTATTCTGGTATTCTGACTGTTTCTCCCTTCATTTTACAAGGACTAAAATAAGCTTAATGCACAACTGAAATATACAGTCATTGCATGGCCCTCTGCAGAAAGCATCAGAATGACATTTCAAGCCCCAGATGCGATATATCAAGCCAGATCCCCAAGGAAACAGAAAGCTCTGTCTTTTCAGAGAGAATTTCATCTGCTATTGAAAGGTTTATAGACAGTCATACACCAGATCAGTTTTTTGAAAAGTTCCCGCTAACTTCAGCAACGTTAAGTCAAACACACGATCTCTTAAGATGAATCTCATTCAAAAGACAACTTTGACGTCTTCACAACTGGCAAGTGCACCGAGAAGCACGCAATACTCTCAAAAGCAGAACTTGGAGGATTTACATTCTGTATTAAAGTTATGCTGATCTTGCACTAATGCAGAGATGCTCCCTTTCATCACAAGTCTTCAGTCTCATCCGAGCAACCTGGGTGAGTTTTCCGTAACTACAGTAGAAACAGTATCTCAAAAAGCACAGCAGCTGAAGTAAAAAAAATAGATGCTAGGAGTACAATATGGTGGCAGGCAAATAGCCCACATACAAGTGTGTGTAAACAGTCATTGGGAACAATAGAAATGAGAGAGAGAAATCTGACAATTCCCATTATAGCCCATATCACCATATGGCATGGGAGTATCACAGCCTTTTAAATGTGTTTATCCCAGTCAGGCAACTGTATGTTATCACCCCTGCTGTACAGAAATGTCCATAGAAGTGTAGTTTCTTATCCCGGCAACAAAGACAATTTGGGCAATGGAATAAACCAGGTTGAAAATTAAGGCCTCTCCTAGTCCGTGTCACCTTATGGCAGCACACAGCCTGGTTATTAAAAAATAGTTCTGTCTCCTTTGGCATATTCTTAAAATGTGACTGAACAAAGCACAACAGCGTAAAGACTAATGGATCAAAATTACCTGTTAGCGTGTCACCTCAATGACAGAGAAGAAGCACGCCGCTCGCTCATTTCCGTGAGAACAAACTGAGTGACATGGTCTGGGTATCGCAGGAGAAGGAACACCTCGTCGTGGTACGTACCGCTCAGCTGTGTTACATTCATTTTGCCTGAAGCTTTTGAAATTAATTTCCATTATGACAATAAACACCACTTAGATGACATGGATTGTTTATTTGCAATGTAATTGTTTTTAGACAGTTACACTGTCATTTTTGCTAACTATAAAGGACTCTGCAATTGTTCCATTGGTACTGTACAAACCAGTGTTACCCACGATCTCTCACCAATCCCCATACATTTTTCTGCCACCCTCAAATTATTAATAGGAGTTAATATCTTAACCACAAAAATCTGCTCTTCTCTCTGGGCAAGGCACTTCTCTTGCATTGCAAAGGACTCTACTGCAGAGTCCCATTTTGCATTGTGGCCTCAGTTTTGTAGCAAACAAACACATCTGGCCCTCATTACAAGTATAATAAGGTACTGGTGAATGTGTTTTCTCTTAAAAAATGCATAAAATTTACACTAAATAACAAAATTGTCTTTTAAAAAGGAGGCTAGGCCATTCATTCTGAAAACCTGTCCAAAAACATAAAAAAGCTTCCTGTAGCATTCTTAAGTCCTATTACAGTCTCCAGAAGTTTTCCTAAACACCCTCAAGCAACTGCACTGCAGGAAAGCTATGCTCGTAAGAAACCAACAATTAGCACTAGTCTCCGTCTTTTCTTTTCTAAAGCTTCAGAGCTTGGAATCTACTTGGCTAGAAACTTTCTTCTATCAAAAATAGTCAATAGTATCAGAGATGCCCCTTAAGGCCTGGCAACTGAGAGGGTACCAGATCTACACAAGTACACGCGCTATCAGAAAAGCATAATAATCCCAACAATTTTAGTATCTCTCCTAGATTTAAAGAATAATGCTTTATATAATTCAATATACGGTTATTTTAGAATTTCAACAATGGATTCTCACAGCTAAAATGACACGGAAAAAAATATTGCAAAGCAGTTATTGTAATAGTCTTATAACTTCATGTCTTATGACTAGCAAAAGCTAAAAATACATTGGTTGGCCGGTCCAAGGCCTTCCAGGATTTGCAGGGGTCCTTTTTTTATTTTGTTGGTTTTTTATGGGTTTTTTTTTTTTTCTATTTGATCTTTCTATTTCTTTTCTATTTTTTAAAAGGATATGCTCTAAATCTATATTCAGGAAGAAAGAGAAGTTTTGTCTCCTATATCTTCATATTTGATGGCACTTTGAGATAGTTAACAACTCTGTAGAACCCTCTAGTTAATTGCCAAGAATAATGTCAAATCTTGAGGGCATCACAACCATAAACCCACCCTAACCACACAATTACACTTGACTAGCGAACACAAGGTTTGCAAAGAAAAATCCAGAAACCTTGTGTCTCACACGCTCTTCAGTATCACAACCCAAGTTCCCTACCTGCAGACACTGAAAACATACGGAATAAAGATAACGCTTCCTTACTGGTAACAATATTCTTGAAAGCGTACAAAACCCAGCTGAGCACTGGAAACACAGCCTGATCGAGGCTGTTAAAGGACGCAGAAACAGCTACAGTTTCTTGAGCGCGACGTACATACACCTTCTCTCTAGGGGAATTTGAAACATGTTGAGGCAAACTGGCTTTTGCCATGTCTCATCTTGCCTAATTTTTTAAGGCCTTCCAAGTGTGCTGCTATACTTGTATATTAAGCAATCGCCAGGTAAAAGGGAATTTTCTTTGTACTTTGAGCAATGCTTACACTGTGGTAAAAAAACAAAATTGTTTTTTCTATAGTTTGTCCCTCATAGTATTAAAGGTCAATGACAGCAAGGAGCCAAAAATAGTTGTTCCCTTTCCACAGAAAACAAACGGCTATTAAAGACACTGAGCTGTCCACCCACATTTCAAGCAGCTTGAAAAGATTCCGAGTATTACTTTGTGCTGATCTTGTCAAACCTCTTGGGCGCTGTCAGGGAACGGCAGCCATCCGTCCGTCTCTGGGGCCAGATCTCCAGGAGCGCTGAGCACCTTGAACTCCAGGTAACACTCCGGGGTCTGCAGGGACTCAGCACCTTCAGTAAGAACCAGCAAGCAATCCGTTTCCCATTTCTGCCATACGCTGGCTCATTCTGCTTTACAAGTTGCATTTCCTCCTAATCGTTAGGACAACAAGCCTGCCTCTCCTCAACATACCCACCCCTCCCAGCTTCAAATGTCTGATTCATTTCACCTGCTTCTTTCTCTCCTGATCCTACCCACACCCTTCTCCTCAGCTCTGATCAGACTTCACCTTGCATACGCTGCCTTTCAGTCCCAAGTAGAGAGCTGACACAGGTAAACCCCACTGGAAATACAGGCTAGAGATCACATCATGCAACAACCACACAAACGTGACTACTACGACAGACCCAAGGACAAGCAGAGCTAAGGCTGAAGATTTCTCTTAGAAGAGTTGTAAGTTAGCCGTGAAAATGAACAAAATTCAAAACAACAGCCTCTAATGCGCTGCCCCTTCAATCATAAAAAAAACCACCACCACACGCAAAACCAAACAGGCCCAGCCTAAAATCAGAATCCTGAAGTGCTGTATGAAGGGTCAAAATCTGAACTTTCCAGCAGAGCCAGATTAAAAAACAAAACAAAACCAAAACAAAACAACACACAACACAACAACAAACCAGCATGTTTTGTTTGCAGTAGTTACTCAGAACTGAGAAAACTCTGTGGAAATCACTGCAAAGCAGGGAACAAACGTTTTTTGGTTCAGTCTATTACCAACACTATAATGACACCAACAGGATTCTTGCTAGAAAATGAGGGTAACTTCACAGCAGAGCACTCTGCAAGTCAAGCATCCCTGCTCTATTTCAAGCTCTAGACTCCTTTTTTTGTTTGATACAGGAAAGGCTTTGCCGAGCATCTTTATTTCCCAATTACTTCAAACGCTTACAGTTTTTCTTCTCTATGCTTTTGCCTTTCCATGTCCAGAATGGAGACAGCTCCCTTATTATTTCAGAGCACCGTTAGCAGCTCAGTAATTATAAAACACTGAGTTCACCAAATAAAACATATACGCATGCTGCAAGTTACTGTGTGATCTTCCAGTAACACTTCAACTCTCTCAATACATGGTTTTACTCCTTGACCTGGCAGCCGAAACTGCCACATCGCCGCGATCCACCAAGAGAACAGCAAGAAGTCAGCACACCCCACATCCACAGCACACAAAGGCTGAGTAGTCATTGTCTGGAATAGAAGAGAGTGTTGAAAAAAATATTTCATTTTTAAATCCCTATCTGCAATTTGGTTCACTTCAAATTATTTCCAAAGCAAAAACCCAACTCTTCAGAAATAATTTTGCTTTACAGTTATCAGGGAATAAAGCCAGAAGCAGGAATGGTATAATGATCACAAGAAAAGGGACTACTTTGTCAGAGGCAAGGAAATAACTCCAATTTTACTGTCGGTTTACCATCACCTTTAACAAGGTGCTTCTTGCTCAAATCAGCTACTCAGGACTATGCTGGTTTATGGAGCAGAAAATAAAAAGTGTCTAGGGATGAGATATGCTTCATACAAGTGAAACTGAGAAAGGAAACAGCAAGCCAGTAATAATCTAAGGTGTTACTATTAATCATTTGCACAGCAGCACTGTTTGAAATACATCATTTAATGGGACTTTCCTTTAAACAACAACAAAAATTTATTTCCAAGACTAACAAAGATGCGGCAGGCAAGATGATGGCTTGCCTTCCTCAGCTCAGGCAGGACTAATCCTACAATGAAGTCTTTCAGCCTTATCCTTCAGGGCACATCTCAAACCACAGAAGCTTGCAAAATAAGGCTATTCCCGCAACCAGAATTAGGCTGTAAAGGACCCAAGAGTATTTCCTTCTCACATCCTATCGCAAGGCCTGTCCTGAAATGGAAATGAACAGTCCTTTATAGACCCGCTCCATTTCTCCCCAGAGGCTGTGATAATCAAACAGGACAGATAAGGTCCCACAAAGTCTCTCACTTTGTAAAAGGAGACGTCTTCCACAAACTCCTGAGGATGGCAAGGACATATTCCCTGCCCCGCAGGGACAGAGTGCTCATTTTAACAAGCTCACAGCACATACTGGAGGCTCAAATTTAACTTCCCAGTATTTACAACTCTGCTCAGTTTCGAAGAATACATAAAAACTGGTTTTTCATCGCAGTTTGTCCTTCTCCCACCCTGTTCCAATCACCATCTACTTCTACCCTCACGAAGCAACCTCAGGTATTGTGCTTCCAATTACAGGCAGAAAGAGTAATACCAAACCACAAAGCAACACAGAAAAGCCCATACCCAGCTCTGACAAAGAGTCATGCCATATCGTTCTACCTTCTTAATTAACGAAATTGAAATCTGAAAACAAACAATATAGATGCAAGCTTCTTAAGGTGCCAACAGCATCTCCAAAAGCGTGTCACAGGATACCCTTTCAGGGCACACAAAGATACTTTACTCTCTACAATTTGTACCTGCAGTAAACCAGGCATTTTGCTGCCTTCTGTAGTCTGTTCACTTCTCCCCCTACCACTTCAGCTTTAAAGTGGGAAGCACCACTCAGCACCAATGATTTTCCCTCTTACTCGTGCAGCAGAGGTACACTACTTGTTTTTGTCCTTTAGCCTGGCCAAAATGCTCTTCACACGAGATCCTTCAGCCACCTCTAACTTTTCTAGCAAAAAATCTTCTTCTTGCATTCTCATCTCTCCACTAAAATAAAATAATAAAAAATAACCCTATTGTTACTCCTCTATCCCTTCTTCTGACAGCCTTCTGAACATCGCCACTCCAACCATTTCACTTCAGCTGTTCAGCTCGCTTTTCACTTGCTCTTGCAAACCCCTCCCTGTGCCTTTCCCGTCACGTCCCATTCCTTCTCTCCAGCGCTTCCGACAACCCTGCATTGATAAAAACTTCACAGCGGTGAAATTTACACTGTCTGGCACTATTTACTGACAGTAAATTATCTGTTTACCAACTTCTGAAACCATTTCCATTCCATGACGTCCACAATGCTAAAGCTTCGGGTGAAGTTTCTGCAGAAAAGATTCCACGCTCTGGAACTTTCTACTGAACACAAACACTCCCACTGAAGCACTAATTATTCTTCTCTCTTGATGTTTCACCAAGAAGAACTTGAGATGACAAGTACCGCTCTCCAAGAGCTCAAAGAAATCACTCCCTAATTCAGCATAATAGAAGCCATGTCAGAATATTGCGGGGGGCGGAATCCCACCACCCAACAAAAGTTTAAGTTTGTGAGTTTAAAAACTAAGGGTCACTAACCAGCTGAGTACAGAATTGGGCTCATCACATTGATCAAGTTCAAAGCGTTACCTAAAGCCAGACATGGCTGCAGTCTTCCCTACAAAACTCTCCCTTCATAACTCAATCCTGATTTGTGACACGGCCTGCTATTCTAGCCAAGCTTTGAAGTGTGTGAGACATGCTTTATACTAATGAAGGGTAAAAGGAGAAAGCAAAGTCAAAACATTCACCACTTACCCTCTTAAGAGAGAGAAGGTTAAAATCCTTTATTTTCAGCCTAACAGGATGAAACAGAAAAATGCATCTCTACAGACCGAAGTCTTAAAAGGGAGCGGGGGAGAGATTGCCCACTGACTTTTCTTGGCGAGGTCCAGGGTCAGGAATGTCATTCAAGACTCCACTTAAGAAACAATCACGACAGCAATGCCACCTTCACAAGCCACACAAAGGCGCTGATTCAAGGTGGGGGAAAAAAAGAATCATCTGAAAAAGATGCAGTCTAATTTACTGCTCCCCAAAGTTCCAGTCTGTCACTTGTCCTGCTCTAAATATAATCAACAAAATCTGATTTAAATCATTTGTAAATAAATGTAGAAGCCCTTCCCCATCTGTGGCTTAACTGTTGACTCATTTCACAGCATTGCTAAAGGATTTGTGCTCTTCCCTTCTTCCTCACGCTAAATTCATCACTACATTCTGCTGCTTTGCCATTAAGCTTTACAGTGCAAGCACTGTCTCCCTCTCATCTGTTACCATAGCAGCCACAAGTAACAGAATGCAACGTTAACAAAAGATTTCTTCCCCCTCCCTTAATTTATTTATACGCAAGTAACCCACTGAGAGTTGACAATAGCAATGACTTCACATTCACACTACAGGAAAGGGGGTTTTTTCAATTATTTTTTTTTTCCCACACATGTGCTACCAAAAATAATTAAAATTCCTCTGGAGGGAAAAAAAAAAAATCCTGAACTTCTTAGGATTAAGAAAATGCAGTAGCAGATCTGGATAGGATACTGATTTGGAATTAAAGCGGGGGGGAGCAAGAGGCTTAACACATACACTGCTTGAGTATCGCTCTCCAGAAAGCTTTTCACTTTTTTCCGCAGAACCTTTAGAACCAGCAAGAGGCTGAACTGTGAAAAATACCTAATTCCAAGCATTTACATTTAATTACAAAACCTAAGAAAAAGGAAAAGCAAGCTAGCTAGAGAAAGACTCTTAAAAAGCAAAGCCTTTTGAAACATACCTGCTTCCGATATGCTGCTTACATACACAAGCTGAATTCAGCTCTTAGATTGTTGAATTCCTGTAAGAACTACTTGTGTAAAATCAGCTTGCTTATAGATTCTGAGACACAAACAGTTAAAATAAAAACTTATATCCTGGCTTAGGTGCCTCTAGCCTTGTCAGAGAGCAGCAAGACTGCAGGGCAGGGCCCAGCCCCACCACACCCGAGCAAGGCGAGCAGGACTGACCCAGAGATGGTGGCTAGGCCCAACCGAGAGTTCGGATCATACGGAGGTATCACGGTGTCGAGGCAGGTCTGAGGTCAAGGTGGGAAGTCAATCCATAGGTCAGGGTCAGGTCCTGTGAACACCAGGCAGGTCCATAGCGACTGGAGAGGGCTGAGGCTAAGCCAAGAAGCCGGTCTGTGGGTTGAGGTCCAGGCCAAGGGGCTCTGGGGACAGACACAGGCATGGCTGTGGCAAGCAGGGGACCAACGCTCCTCCAGCACAGCCCAGGGAGAGACTGAGGAGGCCCTAAAGGATGAACTTCTGGGCCCACAGGTGTGGGTGGAGGCCTCAGGTGAGGCTGGTCAGGGCCATTAATGCTTATTAGTGCCCTCAGGGCCCCAGAAAGGTTTTTGAACAGGTATATCATCTTCTAAGGCTGGGGTGGGGGGGAAGCTGTTTTCATTCCTCCCATCCCATTAATCTTACTTAACAAACTGACTTTGCCTAGTAGCGCTTACCACTTCAAAAGGAAATTTGAGCTCTCTCACAGTAATTTGCAAAGATGGATATGTATTTTAACCCCAGTAAATTCAGCTAGAAAACAGTTCTCTTCATTTTGCCACATCCCTGCTGAGCTAGATACAGAATTTGGAACTGAGTTCTGGTCAACCTGTGTTCCAGGTAATTTCCAATTCATTGCCTCCCAGGTCTAAAAGACATGGTATCTCACAAACAGCTCCAAAGCAGCTGCAGTATTTTCCAAAGGTTGGAATTTAATGCCAAAATAAGAAATCGTAGTACTTTTAAGGCACAATGGCCACTTAAGATGAAACCTCTACTCAGAAGATCTTATGCTGCCTTTAATTTAGACGTTTTTAGAACTTGAGATATTAAACAATTTAAAAATTCATCAACACTATAAAAATCAGAGCAGAACATTTAACAATGCCTTATGCAGATGTATTCACAGCGTGTCGTTTGTGGCTCTTCATAGATTACGATACGCATATAAACTATACACGCAGTCCTATGCTATCACAACACAGCTTTTCCAAAAACACAAAGGACTAAATCCTCACCTGGTTTCAGCTCCACTAGAAATCCATAAAGATGCAACAGTTCAAGCTGACTGGCCTGTGAAATTCACTGGTTTTATCATCTCTACAGACTGGGAAGAGGACCAGACCTTCAGACACACTCAGTTTACATTAAATAATAACCCTTTGGACTGCCTTTTGGACCGATGCCTCATCAGAAATAGCCACAGTGCCTCCAGTGCAGTGACTGGGAGGTACTAATTCACAATGCTATCACTTGAAAGCATCTGTTTCCTTCGGGTGTCCTTTCTACTCTGTTGTTATTCAATGTAAATCAAGGAAAATGAGATGGCACCATGCTCAGCTAAATTCCATGTCACCCCTCCACCCCTGTTACTGCCTTTTAATCACACTGCATCCCACTCTCACTATGCTGCCCTTTAGCGGGAAGATGCAACTTCAGCGCTGGGAAGCAATAAAGGAAGAAAAAATGAAGCTAACTGTTCAATCACAGAAGAAAACAGTCAACCTGGGTTCTAGATAAAAAACACGCTCAAGTAATACCTGTCTCTTTAGGAAAGGTGCCAGCATGCTTCCACAGCCTGACCCTGCAGAGTTCCTGTGGCAAACCCAGAGTTCCAGCTACCAGAAAGCCGGGAACAAACTCCATCAACATGGTGAACATGCAATACTTCTTGAAACATAATACGATAAATGTCGATTATTCTCAAGGCAATCTACACATCTCCTATTGCATAACTATACTGCTTCCCAAAGCCACAGTGACGACACAAAGGTAAGGAAATACAAGGAAACTTCGTTTGAATTACAAAAAGTGGCAAAACATCAACAAGTGCAGAGACATGACACTGCCAACGTATTTTGACCAATGTATTTGGCACCGGTTATCAAAGAGCGATAGCTCCAACTTTCACTTAAGAATGGCATCTTCAACCCTACAAATTATATGCAGGCCTCAAAGTCATATGTGCAAGTCATTCTGAAATGCTAAATCTAAAGATTTTTCAAGTATTTTACAGACTTTACACAACTGGACCTTACAATTCCCTTCCTGCTTTTTTTTTTTGCCAATCCCCCATTACCCCATCCATGTTACAGATGAAGATACCGACGCACAGAAGAGCTGCCCAAAAATCATAAAGTAATTCAACAGTACGTTGAGGACTATAACCAATATCTTGCTTCCAGCCCTGAGTTTCCATCAAAAGTAGATTCTGGTTTTGACACTAACTCTTGTCGGTATATTTTGTATATTAAACTTTTGAGGCACGATGCACTGTCACTTGTTTCTGTGTTTAAAAACAGATGGTCTTAGTGAAAGGAATACACATCTTGCATAAAAAAGTGCCTTGGGCTGTTACTTTTTATTAATATTTACTGAAGTATAACAGCATGTTCAGGCCTGTACCATCCATGAAACACAGGGATTCTCTGCCAAGGACCTTACAATTTAAACAAAAGGGGGAAGACAAGCCACACTGGCTAGGAACCTTTCTACCCTGAACCCCATCCCAAATTTCTGATTATCCTACTTATTCTTTTTATTTTTCCAGCCATCACATACAAGGTGGTTGCTTTTAGGAGTCTGATTCAAGGGAGGGCAATGGATTGAGACTTCACTAGGGACAACCTTTGTATGAAGGATGGGAACATGTTCCAATTCCTGCTCCAGCACTAAAGTCATAACTGCAAAGTTTTATACATTTTGTATATGCACTTTGCAAAAGAACAAGATAAGATGTAGTTGAAAATTCAGAATCTCAAACACTAGGAAAGAAATATTTTAAAAATAAATATGACAAAAAGATTTTGGAAAAAAGATTAGATACATGCATCTTCTGCAGCTTAATCAATGCAGATTTTTTTGTTGTTAAATCATCTTAAAATTTGAAGCTGCAGCACCCTGTTAAGCAGCATTCAAACGATTTAAATCTGACTTACAATTAAGTAGTTTTCCTTGAGCTTCTTACACAGGAAAGAAACATTTTAAAAATAAATATGACAAAAAGACTTTAGAAAAAAAGATTAGATACACGTATCTTCTGCAGCTTAATCGATGCAGTTTTTTTGTTGTTGTTGTTAAATCATCTTAAAATTTGAAGCTGCAGCACCCTGTTAAGCAGCATTCAAACGATTTAAATCTGACTTACAATTAAGTAGTTTTCCTTGAGCTTCTTACACAGGTAGGAAAGACTAGTATTTAAACCAAAGAACAAGAAGCTGAGAAAGAGACCATCAACTATTTTATGCTGGGGAGCAATTCTCTAACCTTTCTTTTGCAAAATTTCACTGAAACAGGTCTATGTAATTTGGGGTACTTGATTTCAGTTAAATATCTATGTTTTAGACAAAAGTCAATGCCAAGATAAATTACCTCCTGAAAACAGCACTCGGCAGACAATGCCTCAAAACAAAGATGATGCTGCAAAGTTGAATAAATTTTCAGTATCAATCTGGGAATAAAGAATGGACTGATTTGCCAGCTCAGAAATTTATTTTTCAGGAAGGAAATTCCTATCCTTTGTTTATACTTCCCTTTGGAACAGCCTGTAGTTACTAGTCTCCCCGTTATTTAATTCTAAGTATCAAATATACAACATATGAATTAAAAATACTCCCCAAAGAAAATTGCTTTTATTATTTCCTGTTGCATATCTTCTGGCTAACCAATTTCTTTAACAGCTCAATTAGAGAAAGCCTTTGAAAGGCCAAATAAATTTGGCATTATTAGTTTGCCAGTACTGACAATGCTTTCATATTTGCCGTAGCTCTGAAACACAGAAAGCGCGCCGTATAGGAATGATAAAAGATGAGCTGCTCAGATTTTTATATTTGAACCAAAGTGGAGAAACATTGAATTTCTAAGCCTCCAGGCCCCATTTACCAAGATACACTTGCTTTTATGAGCAGATGAGTATGCTTCAATGCATTAGCAATTCAAACACAGAGAAGGGCTTTCATATACACGTGTGTGCGTGCGCACACGCATACACACACACACACACACACGTGTGCGCAAAAAAGGTAAATAATTAGAATGGGTGAAGATCTCATTTATCCTGAGTACTGGAGATCAAGGAGGGAAAAGGAATTTCATGCAATAAACAAAAAGGAATCCACATCCCAGAATAAACAAATGTTTGCAGCTGGAATAAGCATGTGATCAAACTCACAATCCCCTCTCTGCCCAAAAGGCAGAGTTTATTTTGATGTCACCAACAGCAGCTGGAGGAGAGCCAGGAAAGAAAGGAAATGTACAGATTTTCTTTTTCCAAGCAATAATTTGAAATTATTTTCTATTAGTCCTGTGTGCCCAGTGCTTCTTTGTGGTCTTTAAGTTTTCCTAAAATTTTCAGTGGAAGCAGAAACAAATGCTAAACTTTATAACAATACCGAGAATTCTCTCCTCAGTATATATTCTTCTTACATTTTCTTCTGTAATTGAGGACATTATTTTGCACTGGCATACCATAAACTGCCACCGCTGTTTTGGTCTAACATCCCCATTGCAACACTTATGGAACATGGATCACAATCACAACGTGCTAAACAGAGACAGATCTCCAAAGTTAATCATAAAAAAAGTTCCTATTTCTGATGTGTTTGCTTCAGGGCATAAATTATTCTACCTTACCAGAAGTATTTTAATGGCATGATTTATTCAACATGAATACAGGGTGAAAAATTGTGGATCACCAAAACCACCAAAATAAAATAGACTATTAAAAGCTACTTCCAATACACAGAAGTGCATGTTTGACTATTTTAATGATATGGTAACTTCAATGAAACCTAAAGACACACCAACCTTTGGGTTCTCGCACTGAGAAGAGCAAGTACAATATTCTGGCTCTACAACCCACTTCCATTTGTGCTTGCCAAATGCATGGGGCCAGTTCAAAACAGCAATACACATAATGTACGGCTGTTCTCAAAGGAATTCAAAGAGACAAGTATGCTCTTTTGCAATTCAATAAACCACTTTTTCTCACGCTCAAGTGGTGACCTCCTCTTAAATACACAAGTCGCTGAAGAGAAGGTGCAGCCAAAATCCAGGGTTTGTCAGATAAAATAATCTACATTTAAAGAGGCATGACCAGATAATGTAAGCTTCAAAATTTTTTTCTTATAAAAGAAGAAAAGGAAGAAAAAAAAGGAACCAGTGCTGTGGCCTAAATTTCGGTGCAATTGAATAACAAAGACAGACCAATGTCTGAGGCTCAGTCAACAGAAACTGAAACAGGTTTTCAGCATCTATTGATGAATGCACTCACACGCATAACGCTGCACAGCAACGGACCAGGATGGCGGCCATACGTACTCCCAGTTGCCTACCAGACACATTTCTGAATAGCTGGAATAGGGTCTCGGATTAAAAGTGTTTCCCTAGATCTAACACTGATTACATGTAATTTTATGGAATATCATCCTGCCTATCTGTAAAATGGGACTAATTATATTTGTCACCTCTGCAAAGAGCTTCACAGCCCATGTCTGAGCAGCACAATACGAGATTCAAGCACTGTCCACTACAGGGGTCATAACATGAGACAATGCAGATCACAACTTTGCTGAGGAGGAAAGGGTGAGATTTGACTGGTTAGGAAGAGGAAAGTTTGCAGACAAGAGAATCAAGTCTAAGAATATGGGTGGTAAGAGGGGATGACCTTGAGTACCTGCTACTCCTAAAGATGGGAGGAGAAAGTCATCTTCAGTTTGCAGGCAAAGAGCAAAGGCCACACAAAGTAGCCAAAGGTCAGCACAGTGGAGTTACTCAAACATGACATGTTTCTAACCTAAATTGTCTCTTAACCTAGCACAGTAGGTATGGATGTTCTTCTGGGAAATGTCCTGCCTGCTCAGATTTCTTCCCAAACAATTTTTTTTTCATATGTTTATCTTCGGTAAAGTCAAGATAACAAAAAGGAATAACCAAGCTGCAAAACAAGCATGGAGAAAGTGCCCTTTTACTCCTAGAAGTACAGAGGAACGGGTTAGAATTCACAAAATCCAATAATACCCTGTTTTACATCTCATTTCAGCTCAGCACATGCTTTAAGTTAAATACATTAGTTCCCTTGACATCAGTGGGGCTGCTTGTGTTGAAGGTTCAGCAACTGTTGGAACACTGTCCCAAATCAAGTGCATCTGCAACTTCAACAAACAATGTTTATGGAGCAAATTCTTGCTGACATGTTTGGTTTTCTGCACCTCCAGAAGCGTGAAGGCTTGTAAATATACCTGTAGCAAAACCTACTACACTTTAGAGCATTCACTTTCCCATGTAGTAATTGTAGCTCAGCAGAATCCGTCCTCACATCTGGCAACTGCAAGTCTCTGAGCCTCTAAGCACATGCTGTGGCTGGCTAGCTTCTCTTCTATTGCAGATAAACTACACAAAGAATTTTGAAAAATTTATTTTAAGAACAAGATGCTCAAAACAATTGGACTCAGACACAAACCAGTTTATTAGCAAAGAGAAGAGAGCAAACAATAAAAAAAAACAAAACAACTCTTTAAACAAAACCAGGTCAGGACTACTACCGCTTTAAAGTCCTGTCGGACTCAAATGCCAGATTTTGACGACAGAGATTACAGTATTTTTTTTTCTGAAGTGCTGTTAGCTATGTTGTTCCCCTCCAGAGATGCATTTTAAAGTTAGTGAACGTACAAATTATGTGAAAGCGCTCAATTAAAGGGCTCACAATGATCATTAATGAAGGCTGAAGGAATTATAACTAACTTCTCACAAAATACAAGCAAACCAGAAATAGCTCTACAATAAGCACACATGTTGGTTTCAAGAGGCTACATATTGCTCAGACATCCTCATAGTCACAAAATTATTCATTCAGCCAGCACATTAAAAAAAATCCTTCATTGGTTTAGGTTCATCATCTCAAATAATATTCTACAATACGTAGCAAAGTCCTCCTGTCACCTGTTAGCATTATTTACTTACACAGGAGCCGTAAAAACAATCCATTCAGTGACTAAAACAGCCCACTATTGAGAACTGCATGATCCTTCTCTCTCTCCCTCTCTATTTTGTTGTTTTTTGGGGTTTTTTTGTTTGTGGTGTTTTTTTTTTTTTTAAAGCAGAGAAGATCTAATTTAGGACATTTCAACTACAAATGAAGGCACTGCATTTCTAAGGCCACAGGTTAGCCTGTAGTTCCTTGAAGCTTTCAAGAGAATAGCAAAACAACCAAAGCACCACATTAACATCAGTCAGAGGCATAGAAAATCAATTCATTTGTTTTTAAAAATACCTCGAGCCAGGGCCTTTTTCCACCATACCGTTTCAAGTCCTGTCATGTTCATTACATTAAGTTCTGCCAACCTCACATCATGAGCCATATCATGAATGCTTTTTTCTCTAACAAAAGAAAAAAAAATTAAAGCAGTATGCAAGAGTGGTGCTTTACCAGTTCTAAAAAGAAACACAATCAACTATCCTCAACACTCATGATAAATGAAAATTTCTTTATAAGAATGATCTCCAAAAGGTAGATAACTATAAACTCCCCTGGGGGCAATGAAATAAAGACAGACATAAACTATTTGCAGTGTCTTGGTTAATATACCAAAGATTTTAGCTGTTAGCGAATCTCCACTTATACTGGGAGTCTTTTTCTCTGAGACTACAGGGATCAGAACTCCCTCTAAAAGTTTTCCCCACGTTAACCTCCATTAAAGCACTTGGGAAACCTTGTAACCACTACACTGTTGCAGTCTTTTCAGGGTCTGTTCTACAAGATGATGCCTGCTTCCTCCTAAATGCTGAACAATTTCAAAGCCATTTAAAGTCAGCAGGAGCACAACTGTCACTGCTGCAAAAAGATACATCCAGAAATTAAATGTTATCCTCACTGACGTTCATACTAATGCTCCTGGTATTACTGCTGGTCCAAGGCTACAGTAGTAGCTGCGACTCCATCCCTGGCCTTCTCGAAGTGGTCTGGTGGTATTTCTAACCTAGAGCACTTTGGCAAAATTGGGTTAAGGAGTGACAACATGTGCAAAGAGACTGGCAGAGCTGAGGAAACAGCAAAAGGCAGTGAGGTGGTGATAACCTCTTGCTGCAGCTCAGGTGCAGCTGAAATACCTTGGGATCATAGCTTAATACAATAACCAAACGCTATGGGAGAGGAGGAGTTTGTTACATGACAATGGAGCCCAGTATCAGCTCTGCAAGAGCACAATTACAATCGTGCATTGTATCAAACCCATTGAATGAAAGAGTTACAAATTCCCTCTGCTGGAAAAAAGCTATGCCAAATACTCAATGTGTCTGTCAAAACGAAAAGGGCAGGAGAAATTCTTATAATCGTAAGTTGCTTTTAAATTGCACTTGCACGGAGTGTATCAGTGCAATTATACTAAGCAATGAATTGATGACAGGCTTTAAAAAAGCAAAGCAAAAAAAAAACAAAAAACAACAACACACCACCACACACACATCTACTAAACATCTACTACAGATTTTAAAAATAAGAATAAGTCCACTCAGAGGAAAAGAGAAAAAAACAGAACAGTTTCTACAGATGCAGAAGAAATGAAACAGATGGTAACTCTCACAGAAGAGTATAGTTGTGCTGAACAAACATAAATATGTTTTTGGTCAATAACATTTCAACTGTCAGAGACAGCATGGATAAAAATGACTTACTCAAAGATTCAACCTTCACCCCTGTCCCTAAAATTATGTAACTCAGAAATATTGTTGACAAAATTAAGACTACAGATACCCTCTATTGGCAAATCACATTTAAAGTTAAATGCCACTCACCTTGGTAGGTGACTGCTCAGCCTTTAACACATTTCATACTTAAAATACTGGATTCTATACCACACAGATGTCATGCTACAGACCAGGTTTCAAGTATAGACTCCCATTTCAGTCACCTATGAAAGCACACCAGCCAATTCTTCAAAGGACTGCAGCAACCACGGCAGTTCAACCAAAAGAGGTTCAGGGATTTTCACAAGAAAAAAAAAAAAAAAAGGCAAAACCAAAACAGTTGCTTCAGTTTTACAATCAAAGGGGGGGGGGGTAGATAAATGGCACATTTTTAAAAAGCAAACATATTGGATTGAAGTTACTTTTTTCCTTGCATTTAGATGTCAATTCCAGCAGAGCCAAAGGAAGCAGGTGACAAGTTCTGCTCACTGGGTTTGGTATCTCTAAAGCTCAACTAGACTCTAGATATTCAAAGATTTCTTCCTTACAGTGAACGGATCACCACACTTTTGCTCTCAGTCGGAAAAAGATACATCATACTCCAAAATTTTCTGAATATTAGGGTCTGTTCCCCAGACTGAGGTTCTGGCAATTCAGGAAAGAAGTCAGTGACCCAGAAAACCATTCTGGAAAAACGCAAGGCATATACTCACTTAAAGCAAGTAGCAGGAGGCAAATTAATACGCAAGTATTTTCACAATTCTTGCCACATCAAGTAAGGCATACCCAAAGCATATAAGGAATCAAGGACACGTTTAACACTGTTTTCAGTTGAGTACTCAAGTTATTGAAAGGTACGTGTACTTTTTATTTATATACACACAGGTCCCACCTAGATTATACTTAGGACATGAGAAAGAAACCAGCAACTTATAGGTCATTTCCCAGATCTGAACTATAACCACTAGCTTGAAAACACAAGGCAATGTCATGCACTCACAGAAATATTAAAAGAGACCAGCTGACCATACTGTCCTATCTTCAAGCTCTCCTTTGAGCACAGTTAGAAAAATAAAACAGCAAACATCCCCTTCTGCATTGTGGATATGCCACCCAAAAGCTGCATAATAAAGTAACAGCCCTATATTTTTAATTGTTACAAAATAAAATTATTTCAACAAAGTGCTTTAGAATCTGCATCTGTAACTTTATTAAAAAAACATAGCCACAGGCATGTGATTTGTTCGATCAGAAGCTGATTTGGAGCCACTTAACGTGGGTCTTCTGTTGATCAGTCTTACTATAAATTAGGAATGTTAGATGAAAACCAGTTTTATCTTTTGGCTAAATGGCAAGTTCTTAGGCAAATTTGTCTCGCCAGTCATTCGCTTTTCCAGCTCATCTTGCTTCAAAGTAGTATTTGGGGCTATTTAAAGCAACGGTGATTTTGAAGAGATGTCAAACCCTCATACATCAAAGGAGGCAAAAACTTTAACTGCTCTGTCAACACTTCCTCTGAAGGATGCGAGTGGCTTTTTTATCCCCATTTCCAAAACATGGCCATTTCATCTGCCCCTTCTACATTAGGAAGGAAAAAAGCTTCTAATAACATGGGCTAAATAAATAAATTAAAATTAAAAAAAATAAATTGAATTTGACAACCATTTTTTAACCTTAAAGAAGGTTTATTTTTCACAGCATTAGATAAATGTTCAAATTCAACCCTCAGGTTCTGCTAAACCAAATAAGCATACTCTGAGGTATACTCTGCAGTTTGACAAAGAAATGTCTTGAGCGAAATTAATGAGACACCTCTGCCACACAGTAGTAAAACACACAGATTTGATAAATACTACTAAAAATATACAACAGCAATGAATGAAAGACAGCGACCGAGCGATTCAGGGCTGCAATATCAAGTCTCACCACAACCACTTGGAATACAACTGTCTCCCTGGTAGGCCGTCAGCACTCAGGTAGCAGATCCCACAGAATCAGAAGAGCACCTGTACTTCAGCTGCCCCAGTTCACAGACCAGCACAGCAGACTGAAACTTCAAGTAAATTTGGGGTTGCAAGAAAGTACCAACTGGAACTGGATCCGGCAAAGCTCACATTTCCTTTCTGCTGACTCTTCTGCTTTATGAGAGTGACACCTTAAATTGGCTTGTCCCTTTGTTTGAAGGCAGTTGGAGCCTTGATGGAATCGCCTTCTCTTTATGAGCGTACATCCCCTCTTGAAAGCCATAGGGTTGTAGGCACTTGCAGACCTGCACCTAGGTGTTGGAAGGACCATGTTGCTGACCTCCAGAGAAACTCACTGCAGAGGGTTAGAGGAGTCCAAGGAACATTTACATCACAAAGAAGTTGTTTCAACAAACTTCCAGCAGCATTCACGCAGACCTTATGGCCACTGGCAGATGGCTATGTTTCGCTTCCTGTGCTAGCCCTCTTTTAGAACAGTTGAGCTGTGATCACAAGGCACTTACGTGAAGTCTCTCCCCCACTTGGCGTGTAGTTTTCCACCTCCACTAAGTTCTAAGATCCTGTAAAGAACATCTTTCATCCTACCACTTATAGGAAGCAACTACCAGATTGATGATTTTGTAATAGTCCTCCAGGCAGTAAACACTTTGATACCATGCACAGTTCATTTGACTATGGCACTAGGTTTTTAATCGCGTAACATTCAATGTGCATGATTACACGCAATAAAATTGACTTCAAAATGCTAACAATTCTCCTGAGTACGATCAAAGAGGTGTCATTTGGCAAACTTAGGATAGCACAAAGTTCTAGTGGTGGGGGGGGGAAAAGTTGTTTTGTGTCTCCCCCAGAAGGCACGCAGTTGTGTTTACATTTTAAGCTTATTTAAATGTACAGCTTCTGTAAGCAAAACCAGCCCTCATTTAAACACTTTCACAAGGACATTTTACATAGTTAAGAAAGACTCTTCTAGTCATCCTCTATGTTTTAAGCATCAGACTAGTCACCTAGTTTGCCTCCCTATCTTGCATTCTCCCACAGTTCTGACATACTTACTCAACCACTTCTCCATGTTCTAAAACTAGTTTTAAGAAACAAATTTATAAATGACAAATCCACACAGATTTTTCAGGTTTGAACCTCTTAATCTTCACGAAGCTTCATATAAGTAAGGAATATTTTTCTCTGCTGTGTGAAAGAGCCTCACACCATGAACCTAACAACCCAAGTAAAAACCCCTTTGTTTTACATGCTACTTACTATTTGCATTAAATACATTACAAGTACCAACGTTTAATATCCTGGAAAGAGATTATCTAGCCATATACCTGGGATACAGTGGACACACAGGAAACTGGTAGAGGCTGGACCTTCACTTCAAATTTTTCTACCACCATTGAAGCAGCAAATGTCATCATCTATACAAGTTTACTGCTTAAATATTTTTTCCTTAGTGACTGGGGAGGGGGGGAAGGCAGTATAGCAGAGGAGAAGAATGGGGGAGGAAAACATTTATTGCTTTCTCTCTACATGAACATTCACAAGGTGACTGATTACTCAGAGAGAAGTGGGACAGCTAGCAAGAAATTCTGACGCACTGTTTTAATGGGGATGTATATCCACATTTCAATCAGACTGTTCCCAATGAGACTGAAGGAGACAAACGTAGAATCAGAGTAGAAGAAAAATTCTCAAACTGTTTATATACATTCACAATTTTTCTTTCTGTAAAATTGCAGTATCTGCTAGAGAAATGAGTCTAATATAAGCTAGAAAGATGCAAACAAGCTTAGAAAACACAAGCCGTTCTACATCCCCCCCAGTATATTTCAAGTTCTTTTTTCATTTCTCTCATACAAATCTACACTGGAGCATTTGTTTCACCTACCTTCATGTTTTTAAGATTTGCAGTTATGCATATGCTTAAGGGTAATACTTAAAAGTATTTGTTGAAAAAGCAGTAGTGTATAAAAACAAATAAATAGTAGCCTCATTGCAATCCCTACGCAGGTCCAGCAGGAAGACAGCAAACCCGACAGCAACTTCCATGGTATCGGGAGTCATGCCTGGGAAAGTCCAGACCATTTTTTCTTCCTCCAAAGCCTTTTCATTTCAACATCTTCCACAACAGCGCTGAAAGGCATGACGTATTCTTCCAGAAACTCCACTGGCTTAAAGCTACTTTTGCCCAGATTTTAAGATAACAGTTTGTTCCGTGTTATTTTTTCCCCTCTTCCACCACAAATCAGATTTACAACAAAACAATGCCACCTCTGACATCATTTCTTCATCCTCACCGATTACTCTGGTTCAAAAGTTTGCGATTCCTGGGGAGAACCGAGATGACTTTGAAAGAAGATGTACACTAGACTTGACTAGATAGCAATTTTTCCAGCCTAGTAGTTGGCCTGGCATGCATTTCCATCTCATAGGCGGGTACGAGAAACCTAACACCTTGAAGGTTGCAGGTAAAAAGTTAAGAGAGATCTGCAAGTGCTACTTGCTACCGAGACCCTCAGCCTCTGAAACACCAAAATCTATTATTTGCAACATAAAAAAGAAGAAAACAAACAGTCACAAACAGATGGGACAAACAGAAGAAAAGGAAAGTGTAAATTGATTTGGCCAGGACAATGTTGGAAGATGTCTACAAGTACTTAATAGAGTCAAATGTTTCAAAAAAGAAAATCATTTCCCTGTAAGTTCAGACACCGAGGTGGTAAATAGCACCGTATGTCATACCATATGTCAGTCAGCAAACAAAAAACAAAGCAAAAAAATTAACAAATCATCTTTCAAAAGCGTTCTCTAAAGCTACATGTTATCCATATTCCCCCACGCAACAGGAACTATCTCACTTTAAGCAGCAATACAAGAAAATTCATGCTGTTCAGACGTTAATGCTTTCTAACATGAGGCAAATCAGCCCACAATGCACGAGTTCAGGGGCTAGAAGGCGTCGATGTGTTCTGCAAAGAAACTGGTGCCATTGACACATGCAGAGCTAAGGCCGCACTTTTACTGAACCTACATGCTACCCCCACTTAAAAACAAAGAGGGTTTTTTGCCACTGTCTTAACTGACGAGAACAGCCCGAGTTCTTCGGAGTTATTGATCCACATGCTACCCCCACTTAAAAACAAAGGGGATTTTTTGCCACCGTCTTAACAGCCCGAGTTCTTCGGAGTTATTGATTTGTTAGACTTGCTGACATCAAAAAAAAAACCAACTAAAAAAAATAAATCCATGCATCACTTTCATGTGTTTTACAAGGTCTGTTGTTCCAAGAGGAAGGGTTAGCCTTTGAACGCCCTGTAAGACTAGTCGGATTTAGAACACACAGCATTTGGGAAGACAAAAAGTTGCCTATGATGTTACATCGGAAAATTAAATGTAACAGCAAGAGTTTTCAAATGTCTCCTTCACACACAGTTACTGTCTAGTCCCTCATAGAGCACTTCATCCAGCAACTTGCTAGCAAATTTCAGGCAAGAATTAGAAGACCAAGAAGCTAATACTTTAACTCACCTATACACGCTCATGCATTAACATGTCAAATACCTCCATCTTAATTTCTAAAAGTCCTTATGGGTAGGTAAATTATCAGTAATGCTCATAATGCTAATCAGGAATGAGATTTTACTTTATTTTAAAGGGATAGCATGGTCTATCCATTCCCAAAGAAGTTTGCTATGATGCAGCATGAAGAACGCCTTCCGGGGCGGGGAGGGGGGGAGATGAGACACCTTTGTCAGGGTATGCAGGAGCACTACGTGCATATGCACACACTTTGGCCCAGAAATTAATTCCAGGCATAAAACAAACAAACCAACCCACCACTCCCGTGTGTTACTGTCATCTCACTGAAGTCACTATATTGTAAAAACAGCTATAAAAACTTGTGAAAGCTGTTCAAGTTCATACCCCCAATGTTATTTTTAACCGAGAGCATTTTTGTAGCGAATGCTTCAGAAAGGCATCAGATCTCTGCCTCTCTGAAAGCTTATCCCATCAGATTTCACGTATCGATTATCAGACACAGATGGTCCAGAATCATGTGGTTATACAATTACTGATACCTTTCCTTATTGTCATAGTAACTGAGAAACTACAATACGCAAATTATTTTCCGACTCCTTTGTTGATGAGCAATTTATCACTCTGAGCACCTGAGTAGCTTCCAGAAGCCTAGTAACACAATTCATAGAAGGAAGACCTATAGAAGATTTTACGCCTCATACATTGTATAGCCCCCATAGGGGCTGCAGTTTCCTAACTTAGAAAATTTCTGCCCTCTACCAAATCAAGATTTGCCGCTCTCACGCATCAAGAATGCAGGAAAACAGAACGCCTAAGCTCAACATAGGAAAATACGTTATTTCCAATATTCTGCTAATAAAAATCTCCACAGTATTTAGAATAAGGCTAGATAGTTCAGGACTCCAACAACTTTTAACAACTTTCCCAAATGGACATTTTATTCGCATTTTGTATTCAAAACAAATCACAGTATTCATATTGACTCTTGAGTCAGCCTAAGTCACTGCATTTCTAACAAATTTTAAAAAGGCATTTAAAAATCCCTTCACAGACTCCTCCTCAGAATGCATGTACCAAATAATTAGGAGCTCTTGAACCACAGCAGGGAATGCTGAAAAGACCTTCACCCAAACAAAGCTGCAAGCATCATGCTGTCAGCAAGTTTTTTCTGAGACGACAAGGTCACCAGGTTAAGTATAACAGGGTTTTCTGGCATTAGTTATAGGATTCTGCTGACTTAGCTGTTCATACCGAAGAATTCTTCAAACCTGTTTAACGGGTTGTCAGCTTTCTACTTCGCAAGCTAGTTCCATGTTCATTCCTCATGCAAATTGGCGTAATCTCCAGCAGAAATTACAATGCCTTACACTATAGCTGGAGTTCATTATAAAAACACCAGTCAGGGGCTACTCATTATTTTGAAGCATCCCAGTTTATGAAAAACTATTTTGAGTTTACGAAGAGTATTAAACATTTTGAACTCGGGTCTGTTACATCAGAATCACACACAGACGTGAATTCTGTAACACATCTGTGCATTTCTCATGAGAGCTAGCATTTTGAGTCCCTTGCGTTCACACAGTTGTATCTATTAATGAACACTCCCTCCTATTGTTTGTGAGAAAAATGCACGTGTAACAAAGCTTCGCTGCTTTCCAGACTCTGGTCACACAGGGTTATTTAGAGAGATCGCCATGTTTAGATTATAATTCCTG
>NW_009613574.1:31599-33986 GCF_000690535.1 Cariama cristata
GCACTTCTCCAGATGAGTTGAACCTTCTCAGTTATATTTCAGCATTCTTATTTTATTGTCCAAACACAGGGTACAGGTTTTCAGACAGGAATATATTCTCTAAATCTGTTTTAGAACTCAAATCAACAATTACCTAGGAAAAATCTTGAAAATAAAGCATCTACATTAATTCCTCCTCTTCTCATTTTTAACCCTTACATAATAATTAGGAAGATTAGAGCAGGCAGACTGAGAGACACTTTCAATCTATTTATTATGTGTCCTATAGACTCTAAAGCCGTATATCCTTTTATTTGCCACTCCTGTAATGCAAAAGTTGTGACCCAGGTTTTCTGAAGTGCAATTTTGCATACCTGCTCCCACACACTGCTCTCGGCAGCGTGCACACACACAAACCTTTAGCACTTTGTGCCTACAGGAATATTCAAAAGGGAAATTCCAACATACATATGCATATAAGTTAACACTCTGATGGAAATCCAAAACTACACAAAGAATTTAGAACATTTCTTTATGCATTCGAATTTTGGGAAATTTTAATGCATAGATGAGAGAAGCAACACAGCCTCAAGAACTATCCAAAGCACCCAGTGCCAGGAATTTCTGAGCAACTGTCGCAGCAACCACTGACAATACGGCCCTTAGGAAACCCTCTAATATCTCCATGTTAAGGAGTTCCTTGTCCAAAAGGGTAGGGAGTAGTTTTAATTCTCTCGAAGGACTATTATGAAGATTAATTAAGGTCTGAGCAGTGCTTTGAAGATCAAAACTGCTATGCTGTTATTTATTATTAAAGAACAACAAAGTGCATTCTTGTTGTCTATAATTCAACTTCATAGAGAAAACGGTGAAAGAGCACATGTGCTCGAGCACATAAATCAATTCTCCCTGCCCCGACAAGCTGCGATTTGCATAACTGCATTTTCAGTCACCAAAACCCCATCAGTAAATCTATACTCATCCCCTTTGAAATATTTTAAAGGCCTTAAGGAATATAACCAATATAGTTTCTCTTCTGATTCTTTTCCACGATAAGCTTTTCCTATCAGATATTTCTGCCTCAGTTCAGCAATGCCTTTTATCCTATATGGAGCCCTAGGATTAGAATATGTTTAATGTTAGCATGTGAGTAAAGTGCTTTGCTAAATCAGAAATTCAATACCTATTTCGGACGTTTCCATTCAAAAAGAGGAGAGAGTGACAGCATGGCACAGCAGCATCTATTTCACAAAAATGTCCACTACTGAAATCTACATAGAAATACTATGTTGCACAGCATATGCTAGTTTTCACTCCCTTCAACTGCATACACACATACAACTTTAAATCATTTACCAAAAACGCTACCACACTTTAATTATATTTGTATTCTTAAAACATGGAATCATCTGTATTTTGGCAGCAACTCCACAAAAACATGAAAGGTGAGTAGTATTAACAAACATTTTACAAAAAAAAAAAAACTAAAAATCCAGAATAACTACTTTCAAGTCTTGCCACCACAACCATGTTTTCCTGATCTTATTCAAACAGTTACAGCAGGAGATCAAGTTCTCCAGCATCCCAGCACTGGGATGTAACAGTGCAAATATTTAAAGGAAACAAGAGTACAAGCTGTTGGACCTAGAGGGTCTGAAAACTGATGTAACCTGGACAGCTACTACCACCCTTACACCTTAAAGAAATTGCTAACAAAGGGTCCAGTACCTGCAAGATGCTGAGCATCTCTCCAGTGTGTCAGCCAATATGACCTCTTCCCAGGAAAGGGTGATTTACTGGATTACTTTTTGGCTCTATTCCCATTACCTTAGTTTGCACTCCTAAGATTCTTAAAATCTGCAGTACATTCTTATTAAAAACACAGCTACCAGATTGTGAACTTCTGTACTTTTTAGACTGCTTTCAGGAAAAAGTTGTTTTATATTTAGCAGCCATGTGGCATCCCTCCTCCACACACATGTTTTCTAGTGGTAAGAACTGACAAATTAAGTTTTCTAAAACACTGATCTATATGTTTTCATTTCCAGTTTTAATATTAGACGTTAACTGCGGTTTAATTTTTAAACTTGGCATTTGACAAACAGGAAATGCAAACAGTACCTATAGCGAATGATGCAACCAAGAAAAAGTTTTCTTGTAAATCTAAGTGAAAATGCCCAGAAAGCTACTAAGCTGTACTCTAGACAGCTAAATTCTCCTAAAATTAATACAGTATGGCTACATAACTAAATAGCCAAGGATGTATTGGCTTCCTTACGCAATTTGCAAATGCTCTGTGTATGGATGACTGAAAGCATTAGGCAAAGGATACTGCCTATAGAGAAATCTTAAAAAAATGCTAGGTTACTTGTGTATTTCAAGCTGCTGTGCATCTCAGCAGGCAGCAA
>NW_009613574.1:34017-41513 GCF_000690535.1 Cariama cristata
AAAAAGCACAGTGATAACCAACTAGTATACTGTAAAGAGCTTCAAAGATATAAGGTCAACTACCGTACAGTTTTCCCATGCTCCTGGAATCCAGGTTTACCTACTGTCTGGATGACAGAAAGCTGAAATTCCCTACAGCAGAGCCTAATTTCATAGAAACTGCAGTGAAAGGTTAGAAAGAGGACAACAGTTTTAAGAAGCAGGAGAAGACACTGGAGACTGGCTGACATTTGGGACAGCTGAAAAGGCAAGCTGAACATACAACATAAAAATCTACACAAACTTCACCCTGACAGCCACCCCATCATGCATGCACCCCTTAGGAAAGAGAAAAAAAAAAAAAAGAGGGGAAAAAAAGGGGGACTGAAGGCCCCTAACAATTTAACACTCCAAAAAAGAAATGGATTGTTTTCCTCTCTAGTAGCAAGCATAATCACAGCTTGAAATATTTATCTGTCAACCAAATCATGCCTGATTGCTACTCCTCTTTCTGGTATCTAGAGCTTTTCCAGTTCTGCCTTTTTCTGGGGATCAGGGACGCAGAGAACACCCCAAGCCGGTTGCAGCCACCTGAACATCACCCCCCTACAAACCGATGGGGAGCGTGCCCTCTCCAACGGCGACTGAAGGAAGCCAGGCAGAAGAACACCAGATGCCAGAACTCATACTGTGCCTCCACTTCGATGGTGCTGACCTCCTGCCAGCTTGCTTACGACTCGCAGGTTGCAGGGCAGACTTGATTCAATTCCTGAGAGAATATGTGGGGCAACCCCAGCCTTTCCCTTCTGTCCGAACAATTCCAAGGCAGCAGAGAGTATTTCTTCAGCAAGAGAAAGAGGGACAGACATGAACATTACATGCATGCCTGAGCACACTTATGAGCTGCATGTACAGGCTGAGAAATACAAATGAACAACCATGTTTCTTCCAGCTGGTGTGCTCATTACTCAAAGAAAAATAATAAACACTCAATACTGTGGTTTCTCTCCCTCTGCACAAAGCAATTTAGAGAATATGTTCTTTCAATACAGCCCACCCTACCTTTAAGCCTTGTAAAATTCATGAAGGTGAATGATATGGCACAAATTGCTGCCAGAGGCAGAACCTTCATGCTGGACAACCCACCGGAGACTGTAACCCTCAACGTGTCAGTCAAAACATTTTGCAGTGAAGTAACAATTTCTTTAGAACACTGATTATTAACTCCCGTCTTCCTTGAGGAGATAGCTATCACAGAATGGAAAATAATTGTGAAATTAGAACACCACCAGGAAGCAGGGGAAACAAATTGCTTCAGAATTATTTGCACAGAACAGTTGAGAGAGAACAAAATGTTTAAGGATGCAATCAGTCACTAAAATTTCTTCCAAAAAAAACCAAAACCACCACACACTCATTTATTTAAAGCTTGCCCCGGTAGGGGGAGGAAGAAAAAAAAAAAAGTGATAGAATAACCATTCCTGCATACTTGATTATCAAACCAGTGCTTGGTGGGAAGAACAAGTGAGAAAGTCTTCCAATTAACTGACTTTTTTTTTTTCACTTTAAATGTGGTCGTTGAACACTGCTGTAGAAAGACGGAGGGGAAAGCAGATCTCTGGTCTTCTGGCAGTTTTTCCCATTCTTGAACAATTCCTCCTTCAGATGCACAGCCATAAAGGTTCAAAGGTCCCCGCAGCCTTTGTTGTCAGTCCCAGAGTAGTTACAAACAAACTTTTGTTCCTGTTTCTTCAATGAAATAAGCTGCAGCAGTTACCAATGACTGAACTCTACATCTGAAGCTTGCCTTGTGCATCATTCAACTGAAGGACTATGGAATCTCATTCACACTTCCAAGAATAAATTATCAGAACTTTTTCCAAAATAAAAATCAACCACTGCTTACTAAATCAACCTCCAGCAAACATATTACACTTCTACATAAAAGCAAGGAAGGATCAACACACTTTGGTTTGCAGACTGTATCAAAGAAATTTTTTTGTTTTATCTGAACTTAATATTTATAGCTATTGCTCATTCATTTGTGAGTTTTATAATAAAATTCTACACATTTTAGGGCAAAAGAGCTACCTGTGAGCAGCTTTTAAAATAATACACGTGCACACACGTATATGCACTCTAAACAAACAATGATACTCAAACAGCGATTTTTACTGTTTATATCCCACCCGGAGTGTAAGGGATGAGATGATGATCGTAAGGGCAAGCTATGGAAAGCAGCTACTGAAATATATTCACATTCCAAAAAAAAGCTGACATGGAAGTTGTTGATACAATCTGGTAGAATCTTTACAAATTTTATCAGCTGCTGTGTAAATTCTGAGGAAAAAACAAGCAAGTTGCATTATTGAGCATGATAACAGGCTCTTTGAATTAAAAATAAATTTAAAAAAATACTGAAATTACCCTTTTAAAAGATTGATTGTTCCTCGCAGGTGGGATTTGACTCTCTAGAGATGCTTCTTGTAAAACACACAACACAAAAGATATCAAAGCAGGAGGTTTTTTCTTTTTGTTTTTTTAATAGATTGTGCCTTCAAGCTAGTGCACATAGGCTGGCTATTATGAAATCTAATGAAGACGTTCATGAATCATAACAAGGAGTAAAGAGGTAAGTCCCAGCAAATAATCAAAGGCTCTTGCACAATTAAAATTATGTTCAAACAGGGGTTGTCCAGCTACATTCTTCTTCATAATAGCCACGCTTATGCCACTAGTGAAGTCCGTAAGAATATGTCCAAGTTGTAACATGGATTTGGAAAACTTTTGGTTTTTCCCCCAGAGCACTCACATGCACCTTGAGCATTCTGAGTAGCCAGACCAAAAAGTTCACCTCCCAAATGCCAGGGAACATTGTTACCAAAATTGAAAAAAAACAAACAAACCAACCCACACTTAACATTTTAACAGACATTCATTTAGTCGGTGATAAATACATCTCAGGTAACAAAATACATAGAGGATTAAACATGATTTTGTTTAAGAAGCAAGAATTTTGAAACCACTTATAAGAACCTAACACCTTGCCATCAGTTATTTTTAGCAAAACTGATTATCTCAATCTGCCAGTAAGTGATGACAAAGCTTTTAGAATACCATCTTTCATCCTTGTATCTTAAAAGCAACTTACCAGTAGTGATTAAATCACTGTCATCCTTCTCTACAACTGGATTCTGGGGCCACGGCTGCAGGACCACTACTATGTCCGTGTACTGCTGAACTACCCACTGACACAAGTTTGAATTACCGCATGTGATGCCACATGAGCAAACATTTGCCGTAAAAAATTTTCACCTGCTTTATGACTTTATGCTTGCTGTAAAATAGAAAAGATGAAGGAAGACCAAATTAAAAGTAACACAGGACTGGCAACCTGTTCAAGTAGCATAAAGCCTGCTTAAAAAGTAAACTAACACCCGCAAGCTAAATTTGAACCGTCACAGTGAAGAACAGGGTTTTGCGCCGTGTGACCCCTATGTTATAGATCCACTACCAGGAGATCTGAGGCCATAACTCAGGCTGTGGCTGACCAAGCGTCCCTCCGTCCAACAAATAACCTCGGGGACATCTAAGCATTTAATTTTACACTGAAGTCCACAGGAAGCCAGGCTACAAATTTCTTATGGTCCTGCTTTAGTGAATTAATGGCAGAAATAGGAGAAATGCCACTCTCTCCAATTCTTAAAGAGTTATAATGGATACACTAAATCAATGCTTTCTGCCCACAAACACTAAAGGCTGAGATATGGACAGGCAAAAGCACTGGGCACACCAGGAAGGGAACGGAGGGGCAGCAACTGCAGCTTCTTCATCAGCAAAAGCAACTGAGATGACAAGAGGATGAATGATTCATTGATCAGTAGTTTATGCTGAACTATTGCTTCAACTAGTGACTTCAAGCCACATCAACAGGACATGCTCTAAAACGTTGCAACTTAGCTACAGAACCAACACCAAAACAAAATGTAGGTTCTTAAAACAACGATTTTTAAGAAGAAAATTAAATACCCCCACGTCTCCACTTTCTAAACTATAGGTTAAAAGACATGAGCTTCTGAGCCATATTCTCATCTGTAAGATTCATAGATGACACTATGAACTCCAGAACTACACGTGTGTAACTAAGTACAGAGCAAAAGAACATCCAGTGAATAATAACAGTTAGATGTCATAATCATCACTTGACAATGCCATCTAAATATATTCAAATCGTTAGTATGATGATAGTTAATACTGTGTTTAATCAAAGAGCAAGACAATAACATAAGGAAGCATATACATGGCACATTTACCAAACTGATTACAGCAAACCTGGTAGCTCTGGTTTATCAGCTTAAACAATCAGCAGCTAATTAACTGTACATTTAACAACTAGGTAATAAAGTTTCTTCCCAGGGAAAATCAGATTGGAAAAGTCAACATCAGCTTAAACACGATTAACTTCCTGTCCCACTGCTGGTAAAGCAAATCCAATTTACTAAATAGTTTAAAGGGCAGTTTTTAATTATTTCACACACTTCCAAAGAACCTAACACTACATACGCACAAATATAGTAAGTTGGTCTACTCAAGTATATACAGACTCCAGCAACACAAAACGCTACTTAAATAAAATACACAAAGCCTTCTTTACATGCTTAACAATTGCCCCGGTGTCGTTACTTGTATTGCAGAAGCCCCCATGGACATAAGCAAGAATCTTTACAGGCGAGAAACCACATATGGTGCCCGTATAATATGCAACAAAATACTAACTTGGAGCATTTCTTTCAGTTTTTTCCATTATTTCTTGTTTCTAAAACAATCTCTAGGAAACAAAGACACAGCAAACAAATAAATTCTTCTGAGTAAGATTTACATATTTTACCTGGTTTCAACCAGCACACATGCACCTAGGAACATATGCACACAGACTACTCCACAATCTATAAATCTAAAGGGTTTTCCAGAGTAGAAATTGAGGCAACGCAGCAAAACGGTGTGGGAGAAACGCAGCAAGTCACCAACAGAAGTAGAAGTAGGATTCAAATGAGCAGCTCATAGTTGTAGCCATGGAGTGACAGCTTTGCTGCCTTCCTACACTTTCTACTCAACAAAATTGAAAATTGAAGTTTTCCAACTTTAATTGTTCAGCACCAAAATAACAATTTATTTGCAGCTAGAACATGGATTAAAAAAGCAAACCAACAAACAAAGACCTTACAAAATTAATACTGAAAAGAAAGAGTTTCAACCAAACCGGTTTAGAATTGCTAAAGGACTGCTGACCCGCAGCATTATATCCTCAGGTTCTGCGATTCTCCAAAGGCTGGCTGGCTGGAAGACCTAATCTGCATAACAATAACCACAAAAAATGGCTTCCCTTTAGTGTCCTCAGTATGCCCATCCCTTCTCTCACATTGGCTAACAGTGGGCAGCCAGCCTGTTCAAAGGATTAGCATAAGAATAGAAATCACTGTGAAAATCCACATGCTCCGACTGACCAGACTTGTTGACCTGCTTCACCCCAGATACTAAATCGACTTATTTTTCCAAGGAAAACGGCTGTGGACTTTAAAAGTTGATAAACACTTCATTTTGTTTCTTTCATATCATGGTATCAGACACCCCGAGGGCAGCTCTCGGACCCAAACAGTGAATCTGAACAACTTTCACTGTTGTAGGCACAGACATCACACGTGCTCACCTTCAAGTTCAAATTCTTGCACAAGTCTGGTGGAGGAGAATGGGTCTGTCAAGACCCTTCTCGGCTTGGACCTACCACGTTCATCATAAAATCCCTTCAGCAGCAAGCCCATAGGCTCCGCTGGTACAAGATGCTGCTGCAGCCCACTCAAGGCTGAAACCAGATACGGGAGCTGCAGTTCAAGCGCACAGCTGCGAGAGGGAACTGGCCCCGCACTTGCACGCACTACACCTGACAGAAGCCACCCATACTCACAGTCCCCAGAGAGCAATTAGTCCAGGTTCTTGCAAGCAAAATTCACCTACGTCTCCTTGTATCTCCTTCCCTTTCTGCCCTTACCCTGGGATCAGCCAAAACGGTATCAGGCCAACAACTCAAGACAATAGCTCCTGTCACGCTCACAGCCACTGGAATCAGATAGGAACTACTAGACGGATAAGAATATTTGGAGAGGAAGCACAAATGAAAATAATCTCCCAGTTCATGAAGAGGCCAACATCTTCCTTTCATTTGCGGAGAGAAGGACGCAAAGGCCAAAGGAACCCTTTCCAATTTTTCTCTCCTATACAAACTCTTCTAGCCATAATAAAGTATGAAAAACATTATTTATTTTTGGAAATATGTATATTGGGTTCCTGAAAAACACACTGAATTTTTGTATAAACACATTACAGTGTTTGACATGCTTGTTTTGAAATAGGGGAAGTTGACTGGAATCATCCCCATAATGTGGTCTGACACTTCATGCAAAACAATACATTCAAACAGCAAAATAACATTTCCTTTTCAGAAGTTCACAAAAGAAACAGAAGCCCAGGGGAAAATGGCCAAAGTAGCACTATTCCCCTTTTTGTTAGATTTTCTCCTCTCCCTCCGGGATCTTCTCTCTAGCCAGTAAGTCACCGCTGTAATCCTTCTCCCTTAAAATTCAATGACATCATCATTTCCCTCGTTTTGCATTACAGAAAAAGAGACTGAAGAACTGGGATAATGGTATTTCACAACCCATTAGCAAGTGGCACAAAAACACTGCAACATCCAACTCCAAACCATACATAAAGTCTAAAAAGTAAAACAATTCCCCAACGGTATTTCTGCTAACCTGCCTCAGATGCTCTTTGTTTCTTCAAAACCTTGACAAATATACTTGAAACAAACAAATCCCAGATTGAGATCACAAGCTGAAAGACTGAACAATAATTTGCTTCTGGCAATGGACTAATATTTCTGTACATTATGCACAGTATTAATACCACATTAACACTTTCGGTGCTGTTGTTCCCCTCAAATAATAGGTTTTACAAAACACACATTGCCAGACTCGCCCCATTTCCTCCCCCTTTATGGTCTCAATCACTATACGCCCTCAAAGGAATAAAATTTTGATTCTTCCAGATGTCTCCAATATGTTCAAACATTATAAAACCACCAGCTATACAAGGGTACACACCCTGGTAGGGCACAAGCGACCTCCGATAAGTTTCATGAAAACAAATCAGTCCAAGCACAAGAACTATTTGCTTGCTCTTTTATCATGAAGAATACGTAATATTTTACTTACCAGTCAAAATAAATTGTTCACTCAAGGCTAACCTAATTTTGCCAAACTAGAATGAAAAGACATTTGTGCAGCGGGAAAGAAACTGCACGGTTCTAAATAAGAACGTGTAGGACATTTGTCCCTGTTCTGTAGAATAAGGTATCTATCTCATGCTCAGACCTCAAACATTTGAAACAGGCATTCTTTTAAGAGTCTTGGCAACTTACTCATTCTGTTCCATGTCAAAGACGAGCGCCTGGTACACCTTGG
>NW_009613574.1:41544-42596 GCF_000690535.1 Cariama cristata
CACTTTAGGGTCATAGCTCTTTCTTGACATGAAAAAGCATATTTCAAGCTTCTACCTTCTTGCCTTTTCACCTACTCCTCTAAATGGCATTCTTACCAATGGCAGTATCAACCAACACGACAAACTGGACACCCATCTCCGAGCCTCTGTCCAAAGTGCTGTTTTCTGCACTATCTCGTGTGGAAAGTACAGAGGTGTAACAAAAATTACTCGTTCCCATCACCTTTTTACAATTCTACAGCCATCGGTCCGGTCTGGAGCAGCAGTTTGTGACACGAGACAGGTTCTCAAGGGAGAGAGACGGGACGCGCAGTTTGCGAAAGGAAAACAGTAATGTACGCGAGTACACACATGCAAGTTTCAAAGGTTAATTTACCTTTTCCTCAAGTTGAAGCCACTGCTCATTCAAGAGTCCAAACACGTTACAGATCTTTCCTTACAACACCCCGCACTGCTCTCCTTCGCTCACCTCCTTGTCGCAATTTGGTGGGAAAGCTAATCAAGATCTTCCCGATCAAACCATCTCCACGCGCACGTACGAAACGCCTGGTGGGCGCTCCTCCATTTCACAGTTTCCACGCGCGCAGACGTCGCTCCCAGAGTGCCCTCGGTGACCCAAGCAGACCGGCGGACGCTCACCGCACCTGAAAAGGTCTAACAAGGCATTAAAAGGGCCCCACTGAGCACCCCACGAAGGACACCCCGCACAGCGGAGAAGGGGGCCAAGCACCGAGCCGGATGGCACGCCAGCCCGGGAGCACAACGCCGGTTTTCCCCACGCCTGAAAAAGCACGGGAACGGCACACGCGGGCTGAAATCCTAATTATCCCTTCTTTCCCAACAAATTCTTTCTTGGCGATAGACGGATTTATCCACCTCGGAGACCTTCCCTGGAGGAGACGGCGACTGAACGCGGGTTATTAATCACGGGCGAAAAGGCGGGGGGCGGGGGGAAGAGCCATCAGACAAACAAACAAAAACACCACGGGAGAGTCACGACTTCTTTTATTTGATTGTTCCCTTCTTCTCCCTCACGGCGAGGCTGAAGGTCC
>NW_009613575.1:0-19297 GCF_000690535.1 Cariama cristata
TGGGCCCAGTCTGGTCCTGTCATGGACCGGACCACTTTGGTATCCTTCCCAGGCACCGGGGATCTCCTGTCTCTGCTGACACAGGGACCAGCGCATCAGTCTGGCCCTAAAGCATCCCCACCACCCCTGCTCTCTGATCCCAGCGTCTTGTACAAGTAACAGCCGAAATCCCAAGGGAAAGACGCGCAGGAGGTGGCTAGGGGTCCCTGGGGACAGCAGGCAGGGCCGAGGGAGCATCGTCCATCTGGAAATGTGATCTTCAGCAGCATCACGTGGCTGCAAAGCCAATGTGATGAGGGCAAGGAGTCCTTTGTGGCCCTCGGAGCGAAGGTGAATTGCCAGATGCAGAAAGAGGAAAGCTCACATTTGGGGTACGTCCGAGCACTGCGTCACCTTCCTCACCCTGATGGAGAAAGGCTGGCATGGCTTGGAAAAGGCGATGGTCCGTTGGATTTGTTTTCAGGGGTGGTGAGCAAGCTGTGAAGGCAAAAGTGCTAGCGCTAACTGGAAAAAAGTAATGGTTGAAATGGTTCTGTGTCTACAATCATAGTAAGGCAGTGTGGAGCTGCATCCCCTGACTATTCAGTACTATGTTCACTTCAATAATGCCCAGGCTTTTGAAACTAGTAGTTAAAACCAGCCCTTACTTCTTCCCCACCCATCATCATCCCTGATTATTAAGAGAAAAAGGGAGTGCAAAAGAGAACCTGACTCTGTAAGCCAGCAGTGGGGATATTTGCTTCAAAGTGGGAGGCCAGGACACAAGTACCTTAAGACAAGGTTGCACAATCACTCAGCAATCACTGGATAAATCAGGCAGTTCCTGGAGGAAGAGACCTTGGGTGGTGAGTTGTCTTTCCTCTTGGGGATTGCTCTAACCTCTGCCTTTCCTGCCAGGCTTGTGCTGCAGTGTCAGCGAGGGAGGAGGAATGGCTGCTTCGAGGTGAAGAAAGCTTTGGATCTGGCTGCTTGCATTTGCTTGCAAGATTCTTGCAAGACACACTAGGTTTGTGTGTCCTCCAGCCAGACCTTAAAACAAGAGCAAGCCATTTGTCCCTACTCAAAGGCTGCATTAGGTGTCTAAACCTTAGAAGGGATTTTGAGCAGCAAATCCTAGAAGTCCAACTGCAGATATCTAAGAAAAGCTGCTTTTCACACACAAGCTTCTCTTAAGCATTGCCTCACATCCACTTTGGAAATTCCCCTGTTCCTAACAGCTCAGTTCCTGTGCCCCTCACTTGCCCTGTTCACCTTTGGTCCCTGAACTGGGGTAACACTGGTTATTTCTTTGGCTCTTGATGTTACCTGGAGGGAAAATTCCCTCCTGAAGATGAATCTTCCCATTACAAGCAAAGTCCTGGAACAGAATCACAGGAAAAGGCAGTGACCAGACTTGACAGTCTAGTGAGGAATAACAAAGATGATTGGAAGAAATTTGCTCAGGATTCATGAGGAAAGAGTAAAGGAATGAGAACTGTTTAGTCTAGAGATGCCTGAGGACAGAGAAAAGACTTTAAATGTCTGGAGAATGGCTGCAGAGAAGAGGAGATAAATTTTCCTGCTGGGCCCTAGAGGCAGAACAAGAAGTAAGGGGCTTAAATTGCTATGAAAGGGATGTAAAGCAGACCAAAAAAACAGGTTTGTTCCCTCTCACTGTAGTAAAGTGGGTTTGTAAGAAAGAAAGCAGGGAAACTCCTTGTTGGAGGTTTTCAAGAGCAACTTAAACAAGCCCCTGTCTGAATAACAGGAGGAGGACTGGACAGGGCAAGAAGTGCCATCCAGTTCATCCCATTTCTCCTGTCTGGAGCAACCCGACCTGTTCTGCTGGTGTCCTTTCCTCGTCGGCCTGGGGAGGTCTGTCTTTGAGCCGTAATGCCAAAGCTCTGTGTGCGATGTACATACAGGCCTGGTTAGAAAGCACATGATCTGCTCTTGACCTGAAGCTGTGTCCTTGTGAGGTGCCTTCTCTGTAAAGACAGTTGAGGCTCTGCATGGTAGATATCAACAGGGTTTCTTCCCTGCATGGTCCAAATGGGGAGGTTGCTTTTCTGCAGGGGCTGTTGAAGAAATTCCCTATGAAATGTGGAGTCTTCTGCGGTGGTGGACAGAAATTTTCCTTGGAGAAGTGATTTGGATGTGCTGAACTCGGTCTGACGGAGTGCATCAAACCGATGTGCAGAAATTGGGCTCGACTGTTTGTACTCCACTGACATGAGTGAGAGCCCCGCTCCGGCTGTTCCATCCCACCGTCTGCTAGGGCTGCTAGACACTGGCAGCCCAGGCAGTTCTGTCCTGGGAGGCAGGGTGACAATTGCATCCTGGTGTTTCTGCATTGCTTCTGGAGGACTCTAGCAGTTGGCTACAGCTAAAGCAGATCTTTGGTTGATATATCCAGACTTCTTATCACCTCTTTGAGGTCTGTCAGCGTGTCAGGATTGTGTGTCGAAGACATGGACAGATACAGCCTGGGGTTGGTTTTTTTTGTTTGTTTGTCTTTTTATTATCATTCAACACATAACCCTGTGTCAACACTTTACTGATAATGAGAGGTTGTATGTACAGCAAGTGACTGAATGTAAGGATCTGTGAACTGGGAGGAAAAAATGTTTAGTGCATGGAAATAGTCTTGGTTTATTCCAAGTTTACACTTGGTTTGTATTCCCCTATAGAGATAAGGTTTACAATCTTGGAGCCTGGCCTCTGTCTCGGGTTCAGTATCTCTTCTCTTCCCCCCAAGTAACTTTTGAACCTCTAAACCTCATTGCACAGCAAGGATTGAAGTCTCGTGGACACTTAAGCTCTGAAAAATGTGAAAATTAGCAGGTGGGTAGAGGAGAGGGGCTCAGGCTGGTGCCTACCCCGTGGAAAATGCAGGGAGAAGGTGGCCTTTCCAGGTGCTGTTTAGTGGCAACTGCATGCCAGCTCTGCATTAACCAGAGCACTGCTGCTGCTTCTGAAGAGTCTGGGGGCGGCGGGGTGACAGAGGAGATTTTGGAGGAGACCAGGTCTTTAGCTCTGCTACCCAGGAGACAGCTTGGTTATTCCGGTTCTCCAGTGCATCTCTAAGCTTGCATTTTGCAAACCTGCCCGTAGATCCAGCCCCTAACTACTTGTGACGGCACGCTGCGTGAGCCGTCTGCGTGCTTGAGCAGCAGGGTGGGGATTGGGACCCAGCAGCGTGCAGCTTCTCCGTTAAGTCCTTGGCCTCAGTTTGTGTCTTGCACCAGAGAAAGGGGAAGTACTTGCTCAAATTCTCTGTCTGCCACTGCAAATAAGAGCGAGCTTTCTGATTTTCTGACATGTCACGGCCTCCTCTGAGCCCACGGCTGACTCTGTGCCTCCCAGGAAATCCTCTCCTGCTCCCTGTAAGCTTCTTAGGAAGGAGGCAGGGTCTGCAGCTGGCATGTCTGCTAGGAATGGGTGAGCAGCATGCAGGGAGTGTTTGTTTAATGTCAGGCTGTTAGGGGCTGTCTTGCCCTTGCGCGTGATTCCTCTTCCTTCAGAATAAACACACAAGGTTGATTTGCTGCATGGTGGTGTCATGTCCACTGTAAAGGTAATGATAACTGCAGAGCCGAGACCTCTCTGGGAGGACAAAGATGCTCAGCTAAGAGGGTCACTTTTGAGGTCAGACACTGTTTTGTGGCTTTCAATACCTTGTGGAGTTTGAAAACTTCAGTGCAAAGCATGTGTCACATGAGCAAGCTCCCTGGCTTGCCTGACTGTCACGTGGCATTTAATGCCACAACCTTTTTGGTCTCCCACGATGAGCTGTTGTAGGTTCCTTCTTAAACCTACAACCAACCTTTTGGCATCCAGCAAATGCAGGAGGGCAGAGAGCTGAAGGTTGCTGAGTAAATTGAAAGCAGGTCTGAGCTCACGTTCACATGTTCTGGGGATGGGGTAAAAGCAGAACCACAGGTACTATGCATTGCTCTGCAGACATGGACCTGACCTCAGCACTTCCCTCATGCAGTGGAAATAAGGGCTATTGGAAATCGTGCTGCCTTCCTCCTGCGTGGACTCATCGTTTCACCTGGCCTGTAACAAATACAGCAGCTTGTAGGTATGGAGAGAGCCCTATCAAAACCAATTCCCCATGAGAAAGAGGGAGATTCAGCTTCAGTATGGTTGTGTTGGTGCTTGATGTTGCTCATTCAGATCCTATACCCTGGCAGGATGTTACACAGACCTGTGAGGTGCGACCAATTTCCTCTTTCACTTCCTGACCTAATTCCCCACATGCCCCATGATGGGGGTGGCTGTTCGCTTCCTCTTTGGAAATGTTTGAGGAAGGGATTGCTGCACATGTATCTACAAGTACAGGTGAGTAACTGCCTGTGGGGAAGTGTTTAATAGAGGCAACGTGAGAACCTGGACAGATGAAGCAGTGAGGCCCCTCCAGGTTAATACTCAGTCTGGGGTTCTGAGCTGTTAGGCTCTTTTTATTGGAGTCCAATGCAGTGTTTGTTCTCCATGGCATTGCTCTTATGCTTGTCTTTCTTCTCCATGCCTGCAGACAGTTTCCAGGATGTGGGAACATAGTGACATTCTCCCAATTCCTATTTATCGCAGTGGAAGGCTTTATCTTCGAAGCCAACTTTGGGAGGAAGAGGCCGGCCATACCAATAAGGTACAGTCGATCTGAACGCTTTTGCTAGGCACAAATTGACTAGCTATCTATTATCTCAAGAAGTGTTTAATAAAATGGCTTATCCATTTATCCTGTCTAAATCTCATCCCTTCTGCGGCATTTGTGGAGCCACATTGAGAACCTGTCATGCCTGATAAAGTATGAACTCCTCATTTATCGAGAATTCTTAATAGGAAATTGCCATCAGATACTTTCCTGTCCAAGAAACAGGGCAGTATTTTGCACAGTTAAGAGTTTGCTGTGTTTGAAGAGCTTACTGTCTCTCTGGGGCTTGGTGCAATGGGTGTGGGAGGGAGAGGTTTACTGGAAACCCGGCCAAATTCACTTTTGCATTTCTCCATCAGGACTATTCTTGTCCTGGCAATGGCCTGACATGTTCATGCTCTCCTCCGTGGCACTCAGTGGCTAAAGTGAAGTGAGGAGGTTTTATGGGGTTCCTTAGCAGACTGCCTAGCCCATGGCAAAACAGGGTGCTGTGCTGAGTGCTTGGGACAGAGATCCTCATGACAGAAAGTTTTGGGGAAGTCTAGTGCCATTCATGGCCGTGTCACAGCAAGGAACTTCAATTTGTGGAGCCTCTCTAGCTTAGGTGTAGAACCATGGAGGTGTTGAGCCTGGATTTGAATGGTTTCTCCTTCCACTCAGGGTAGCGATGCCTGCTGGCAGAAATGGAATCCCCTCAAATCAAGCCTTGTGTTATGCCACTGTCCTTAGGAAAGAAGGGTCTGGAAGGAAGTCCGTGCTAAAAGATCCCAGCTGGAGTATCCTCAGGTCCCCTTTGCTTCTGGGATTAGCGCAAGCTGAGCCAGTGCAGGTCAGCCTGCTTCCTGCTTCAAGGAGCTCCCTGCTACATCCAGAGTTGATTAATCTCCTTGTTAGTCCTTGTCACAGACACAAGAGCTAGGTGGGCTCCTGCTGGGCTCCAGATCTTTCCTTGCAACCCATAATCTGTTCCCAAGGTGTCTTCCAGCATCCCAGGGAGGTACATGCACAGCTATCATCTGGTTTGTTTTCTCTTTGTGTTTCAGGTACTATTTCATCATGGTGGCCATGTTCTTCACTGTCAGTGTGGTGAATAACTATGCCCTGAACTTAAATATCGCCATGCCACTGCACATGATCTTCAGATCAGTGAGTACTGTCATACCATCCTTTTCCTCCTCATGTGAAATCTCTTCCCATCGTCTCTGTGAGCATTGTCTCTGGTGCCTGTGTTGTGCCACCCTCTCTTTCCCAAAAAAAAGTGCAAATACCGAACCCCAGCTAACTTATGTGGAGAACAGCCTTGCTCTGAAGACTCAGCTGTTGTTCTCACTTTCATGGTGTTGATCATTAAATTTCAACTTAAGGGACAGACAAGGAAACTCAGGCTCAAACAAGCTTCTTATTTCCAAAGGTGATGGGGAAGTAACAATGGCAAAACCAAGCCCAGACTCTGGCTGTTGGCCCTGAATGAACTGAATTGCTGGCCAAAGGGATCCAGCTTTCCCTTCCACCTCACAGCTATACCAAGTGGTTTGTGTCCTAATGTAGGTGTCTTGGTTAAACACGTCCGGTCAAAGAGTGTGGATTTGGCCTAGTTCCACTTGCACTGTTTCTGCATAGGTCTTTGCTTTGGAAAATGCCATTAAAATGCATCTTCGCTTAATTGTAGATGAGTGTCAGGCTAAAACATCTGTTAAAACCAAAGAAGATGGAGCCCCAGCTGTTGGGAATAACAAAGTCTGCTGGGCAGATCTGCTGTTCTCCCACAACATGTCACGGGGTTGAGATACCTGAAGTCAGGGGAGGTTAAAAAGAAGAAAACCAGACAACATTCCAGGAGACCTGTCCCGCATTAACCGTGAGGGATGGTTCTTATCTTGCAGCCAATCTATGGAGCCGTACTCCTGTTCCCAATTGAAAACACAGCGATTTGGCCATGTTCTGGTCTGTAGCACACACTGAGGGTCATGAATAGGCCAAAAAAGGGGGAGGTCCACTGGCCAGAAGATTGTAGTAGCCTGTTTGTCTGGGCATCCTTGTTCCCAAGCCACTCAGCTCAACTTCTCCTCTCCTCCTAGCTGAAGTGAGACCCATAGAATCATAAGTCATTTAGGTTGGAAAGGACCTTTAAGATCATCAAGTCCAGCCATTAAGCCTGCACTGCCAAGTCCACCACTAAACCATGTCCCTAAGCAACACATCTACACGTCTTTTAAATACCTCCAGGGATGGTGACTCCACTGGTGCCCTGGGCAGCCTGATCCAGGGCTTGACAGCCCTTTCAGTGAAGAAATTTTCCCCTGGTGCAACTTGAGGCCATCTTCTCTCATCCCCACCCTGTCAGTCTCCCTGCTCCTGTTCTGGCATTTCTGTTGGTGTTTTGGCATTAGTTGTATTTAGTTTACAGTGTTTCTCTGGGGGAGGGGGGGGGCGCATCCCAGTCCAGGAAATTTGTCATGCTGACCTTCTATTTTGTTTTTCTCCTGTCTCTCTTCTTTCCCAGGGTTCACTCATAGCAAGCATGGCTCTAGGTATCATCATTTTGAAGAAAAGGTAAATCACAAGCCCCTCTCTTATATCATCAGGGAATGCTCTGCCATTGACTTAATCCTGACTGGTATTTAGTGCCCTCCCCTTTCCTGTTAAATATTCTTGTTTTAGTGATGGGGAAACTGGGACACAGAGGTGTGCCTGGACTAGAGGCTGGAATAATTCCCTCTTCTGCATTTCCACTACCCCTCACTCCTTCATTTAAGGCAAGCATGGACTGAAAAGAAAGGTTTTACACATGACTACAGCCTTTACGTTAGCTCTTTTCTTTCCTCTTACTTCTGTGAGACTGGTACCGCTCCTGATGGATGGCTGTACTATGTCTGGCTGGGATGGAGTTAACTTTCTTCATAGCAGCCCATATGGTGTTGTGTTTGGGACTTGTGGCTAACACAGCGTTGATAGCACACTGATGTTTTGGCTACTGCTGAACAGTGCTTACAGGGTGTCAAGGCTCTCTGTTTTTCCCACTCTATCCCCCAGCAAGTAGGCTGGGGGTGGACAAGAAGTTGAGAGGGGATACAGCTGGAACAGCTGACCCAAAATGGCCAAAGGGGTATTCTGTGTCATATAAAATTGTGCGCTGCAGTAGAAACCAGGGTAGGGGAAGTAGGGGGCAGTTGGTTTCTAAGACGGCCATGCTTATGGGAGGTGGTAAGTGATTGCCTTTGCATTGGTTTTGTTGGGTTTTTTCCCCCCTCATCTGTTAAACTCTTTAACTCAACTCACCAGTTTTCTTATTCTTGCTCTTCTAGTTCTCTTCCCCCATCCCACTAGCTTGGGGAATGAGCAAGTGACTGTGTAGGTGCTTGGCTGCTGGCTGAGGTCACCCCACCATGGTGGGCAAAGACCTGGGGGCAGGAGGGCCCTTGCAGCTACTTGGGGTCCGGCTGTTGGACCAGTGTGGGCACATCCCCTTCCACTCCGTCACTATGCAGAGAACTGCTCTGGCTTTGATCTGAGGGGGATCCTTTGCCACAGGCAAGGAGATCTTGGTCCAAATGCTTCTTTCTTGTTGCAGTTGGAGTTAGTTGGCGTTCCCTCCCAGCTATGTCCAGCGTTAGGTAATGGGTATGTCCCCATTACCCCAAGTTCACACTGGTGTAATGGAGCAAAATGCAATGCAAGGGAACAGTAGATGAACAACAAGAGGCTGGGCTGGGTCACTGACATCTCTCTTCTCCCCCATGCAGATACAGCGTATCTAAATACACGTCCATAGCCCTGGTGTCCGTGGGGATCTTTACCTGCACTTTCATGTCTGCAAAGCAAGTGGTAAGGACTGGAAAGGGCCTGAGGTCATAACTGTGAACCTTATTGACAGGTGGAGCTTCTGTCAGCACCTTCATCAGTAATTCCCTTTGCCTGACTATTAGTGGAGAGACAAGGTGTCTCCTAGCTCTAGATCTGCTCCCTGAAAGCTCTTGTTCCTGGTCTCATTTTCCTGTGGTTTGGAGGGAAGAGATGCACACACATGCAGGTGGTTAAACATAATTACAGATGCCTTTTAACCTCTTCAGTTGCTTTTTGTGGAGAATAAACCATTATTTTTTTGCCACAGAGATAACAGCTAGAAGCTGTTTTCTCTTGCCCTTACTGTGATGTGTTCCAGTTAGGAGCAGGTGAATATTAAACAAAACTCAGCCATCTTAAGTCTTTGCTCTTTTTATCCCAGAAGAGATTGTTGGCTTTCAGGCTGGATTTTTCCAGACCTGTTGTCATCCAGTGTGACTTTCTGTGACCCTTGAAATAAAGTGCATGTATTTGGAGAACAGGAGGGAGTGAAGAAAATCCATGTGTAACACCACTTTGGGCTTTTCCTGGGTCAGCACCCACAGCCTGATCTTGTCAGCTGAAGACAGAAAAATGGCATAAAGTGGTGGTCAAGTGAAAATTGGTTTCACTTATTCCAGCTCTGAGAGATTGGAAATGAAACAGGGCTGTCAACCTCCAAGTCCCCCATCGTTTAATAGCTTTTTATACTCTCAGAATATCTGAGGAAGGTCTGTGCTATACAGCCTTGCTCTGTATTAATACAGATAAACTCTCAGCAGGCACGGGGTTTTGGTGTAGTACAGACAGTTGTGGCAAAGGTGAGTAATCTGATTTCCCCTAAACCACAGTGAACGAGAGTTGAGCCAAGTCAGGCTACCTAGAGTTGTACCCTCGGCTAACAGCATCTGCAGGCCTGCTCTCCTCCCTGTCTTGACTACAAGCCAGAGCCCTGGTTTTAGTACCTGACTGGGGCTTGGCCAGAGCCCTTGTTCTTTCCTGCACGCTCACCTCTGAGATGGGGACAGAGGACCCTGCCAATGGGCTGTCTTTGAGAGCTTTCTGAATGGCACTGATTATTTCTGTGGTTGCAGAGTTTGGTCTCTCACCAAGCCAGGGCATTTCTTCCAGAAAAACTACTTTCTTGATCAGACATTTACACTTTTTTTTTGCTGGAATCTAGTGTGTTCTCTGAAGCAGAGTGGAAAGCAAAGTGTGCTATGGTTGCTACCACCTCTGTTCAAGCAGGGAAGCAGCTCTGGAGAACGTGAGACCTTGGGCGGTCTTTGCTTTATAGGCTTGCTTTGTAACACGACAGATGAACCGAGAGTGAGGTGGAGGCAGGTCTGAATGAGCTGCAGGGGCACGGTAGCTCATGGTGACTGTGTTGTGTCTCCTTCCACCAGGCGTCTGACTCCAGCTTAAATGAAGAGGACGGATTCCAGGTTTTCTTGTGGTGGCTGCTAGGTATGTGAGTGCCACATCTCCAGCTGACCTTGCTGGGATACTGGCAAGATTCAGCCCTCTGATGTCCTTGGCCGTATGATTTGTGCAAAGCAGACGGTGGTGGGAGTCCCCGTGCTGAGGTTAAGTTGTGCTGAGTGTCTGGGGGATGTTGATTTGCAAAGAATGGGGTTTTGTGGCACTCGTTAGCAGTGTTGTGCAAGGAGATACTCTTTGTTTATTCAACAAGTTAAATACGGTGCCTAAGGGGTTTCTGCAGGGTAGTGGCTTAGCGGCAGGATGAGACTATAGTCATGCACGTTTGCAGCTGCCACCTTGATTTCTCTTTGCAGAAGCAGCCCTACCTGATAAACCTGATGCTGTGAGAGATGCTGCAGAGAGGGAGTGGGGCTCTAGCTGGTTCAAGTGTTTATTCAGCACAATATTTCATGGAGGAGTCTTTAAAGCCTGGCGCTTAAGTCTGGTTTTATACCTCCAGCCTAGGTCTATTGGTGGCTTTTTGGGGAACCTGGGATTAATGTATTGTCGGTAGTGGCAAATTACTGTATCCTTGGTATCCTGCCAACTCTGCTTGCCAGGGCTGAGTCTCTTTTTAAAAGGTGCTCTTTTCAGAAGTCACTTGGCATCTCAGCCTTTGTAATAAGATACCTGTCCCCAAGACCATTATCAGTTTTCTTATCAAGTCTGGGTGTTTTGGGTTTTTCACTGAAAGCCACATTGTGCGAGTCTTCAGGCTAGTTGACTTGAGCTATGCCACGCTTGAGCAGTATTGCAAGGCTGTGCTTCTGTTCCAGGTATTGCTGCACTCACCTTCGCCCTCCTTATGTCTGCCAGGATGGGGATTTTCCAGGAGACGCTGTACAAGCAGTTTGGGAAGCACTCTAAAGAGGCCCTTTTTTACAATGTAAGTCACCATGTCTTCTCTGTGGCTTTTACTGGGCAGACAGAACTGCTAAGAGTCCCTTCCCCTACCACCCTCTACTCAGCACAAATCCAAAGGGTCACAAACTGCAAGGCTGGAGCAGCGAAGAGTGTGCTGTCATCCGGATGTGTGACGCTGGTTTCCCAGGATGAGAAGTGGGGTGGGTTCACATAACCTGTTAACATCACATCTTTACTTTTCTCTCCAGCACGCGTTACCACTCCCTGGCTTTCTCCTCCTTGCCCCAAACATCTACCACCATGCAGTCCTCTTCAGCCAGTCTGGTAAGTGTTGCACAGACGGATCCTTGCTCTCGTACCTTTCTGTCCTCTGGAAAATGCTGTAGGAAGCTTTCAGTCTAGCAGTTGTACATATCAGGCTGTCGTCTTGGGATATTCAAGCCCTTTGAATTTTCAGGTTTGATGGAAATCCAAAAGCAAAAATAAACCCCACGCTGTCTTGAGGGCATTGTCCAACTTTTTCCCCACGAAGGGGCAGGTGCCAGCACGCTGGGACAAGTGGTGATTGCTGACTGCTGACAGCCTGGCCACGGGCAGCTGACCCTTCAGCTGGTGCCACGGCGGCTTGCAAAGCTAAGCCCTGAATTACTGTTTGGATCACTGTGATTAAAGCCCAGGCTTCTCACTAGTGCACATGCAGGCACCCTTTGGGCCCAGCCAGATTGCTCATCCTTCCACCTTGAGTTATCCATCTGCTGAAGTTTAATGGTAAAATTCACCAGATTTGTCAGTGCCAGCAAGCTTCCTATATCCCCGATCTTGTGAAACTGCAGGGATCTTTGCTGAATAGGTTTGCTGGTTCTCTAATCCTCTGTGAGTGGGGGGATTGTTTGCATGTGTAGATCACTTTAATCTGTTCGTTAATATCATTGCAAAATATTTCTAGTATGCTACACCTGTCTCAGGGAAAGCATGAAGTGAGCCCTGGGAAAGGAACCTGGTGGTTCAAAAATGGGAGTAACGGGACCAAATGCTCAAGCACAGGTGTAAGCGCGGACCCGTTGGCTTTTGTTTTGCTGGTGCTACGCAGGCTTTGCCGTGCTAACGCTGTCCCCCTCTGAGCCACACAGTTGGTTCATCCAGTTTTAACAGTAGGACAGCCCTGACACAAGAAAGCAAGACAGAGCTTTTCCTTTAATGTCTTCTTCCTTAGCCTACTTTTTCCTCCATCTTTCTTTCTTCCCTACGGAAGGCCAAGCAGAAACACCTGCAAACTCTCTTGTATTTGTAATTTACCACAGTAAGAGCAAGATAACTCTCCATTTGGAGCAAAATCAAAATGGCCCCACACCTCAGTCTGCTTAGTGCAGCAACGGCCTCCTGAAGCTGCAGCATGTCCGAGATCATGATCAGTCCTGGACAGGAGAGAGACACCTCTCTTTCCATCTTTCTTAAGCAGTAGTAGGGCAGTGACCTTGCTCCATCCTTTCTCTCTGCAGAACCGTTCCAGGTCCCGGTGATCGGGCTGACCCTGCCAATCATGTGGTTCTACCTCCTCATGAACGTCATCACTCAGTATCCTTTCAAAGCTCAGCCTGAGACATGTCGCAGAGATGGCAGCAGGGTGGGAGAGGAGGAATGGGGTGGGGGTGCCACGTCCTTGGAGCCTTCCCTGCATTTGGGAGCTGATGTTCGTATAACTCTTGGAAAATACAGAGTGAAATTTAACCTGGGACTTAAGATTTATTTTTTTTTCCCCCAGAGTGGCTGAACCACCTAGTGACCACCTCTTGGAAAATACAGAGTAGAATTTAACCTGGGGCTTATGTTATTTCCAGGGTGGCTGAAATCTGCCACCACCTCCCCAGGGACAGGCTGATTGCTGTAAACTCACGGCGGTTTTGCTTGTCAGCTCTAAGTAGAAGGGACAGATCAGGAGCTATTTGTAATACTTCAGTGTGTGGCGTCTTCCAGGCAGCTCGGACAGCTCGGAAAGTCTGAAGAAGCCGAGATGCCCTCAAAAAAGAGCCCCTTCAGTCCAAGGCCCTTTTACCATTTTTCTCTCACTATTCAGAGAAGACTGTGCTCTATTGCTGCTCACCCTCTTCCATGAAACCCCCTCATTTAATCTGCCTTTCCCGTGCCCCCTGGGGGTGGGGAAGGGGTCTTCTGGAGGGTATAAATGGAGAAGTCTGATTTTAGCTTCCCTTGGCTCCATGGCAGAGACCGTAAACGCTGCGTGCTGTTAACCGTTCGCCAAAATGTTGGCCCTGGCTGCTGTAGTGGGGTAGTTTTGCTGTCCCAGAGCAGGGTCGGGGGGACTCTGGGAGATCTGGGGTGTCCCTGGGGTTTGTTGTGAAGCTGCTTATAGCTGTAGCAATGCTGATCTGAGGAAACGGGAATTTTATTCCCTGTATAACCAGACTGGGGCTATCCACTGCCCAATCCTTTTCATTCCCAGAGGTCTGCCCCCAGGTGTCTTCCCTCTTCAGCCCCTATGTCCCCTTACCTCTGCCCACCCAGATACGTCTGCATCCGAGGCGTCTTCATCCTCACCACGGAGTGTACCTCCCTCACCGTCACGCTGGTGGTGACGCTCCGCAAGTTCGTCAGCCTCATCTTCTCCATCCTCTACTTTCGCAACCCCTTCACGGCCTGGCACTGGCTGGGCACCGCCTTCGTCTTCGTGGGGACTCTCATGTACACAGAGGTGTGGAACAGCCTCGGGCCCTTCCTGGCTCGCTGGAGGAAGAGGCCGAAGGAGGAGTGACGGCCAGGGACTCTCTGCAGGGACCTTTTTATTGTTTTACAGAGCAGAGCAGCAGGGAATCCCCCAGAGGGGGGTTGTTTTTATAACACGGGGAGGTGTTGGCTGTGCCAAGCTCCTGGGAAACGTGGAGCCTCCTCTGGGAACCTACCTGAAATGGATCATGGAGAGACGATACGGTTATTTTTGTAAGGTTGCATTTTTTTTATGCAACCCCTTTTGCTTCCAACCACTCCCCCTGTATTTTTTTTTTTGGTTTGTTTGAATAATCCTTTTTAAGTAATGTAAAAGCTGACCTAGTTCTCTGTTAGGAGCCCAACCTTGTTGTGGTGCTGTTGTCCACTCCTCCCGGCTTTGATAAGCTGGACCCTGAGCCTGTTTGGTGCCATCCTTTAATGTCCAGGTGGCCGTAGGGTATGGCTGGGCCCCTGGGGAACAGCTGTTTGTGCAGCAGGTTGTTAGTTACACTGGAAATGCCAGGCCTGGCTGTTAACCTGATCCAGCACCTGTGCTGGGAGGGTGTCAGATACACCTGTAGCTAGAGCCTACCAGTCTGCCCAGTAGATCCTCCAGTAGGGAATGCCTCAGGGGGCTGGTTCCCGAGCCACTGAGCCCCCATCGCTTGTAGCAGAGCCCAGTTGGGAGCCTGACGAAACCAAAACGGGGTGATGCTAAGGGGACAGAAAGGGCTGCTGTGTCACCTTCGCAGCCTTCTTGGGGAGACGGTGAAGTGCTGTTGAGGCTTAGCTGAGTCCTTCTCAGACACTGCGCTGATACTTCATCAGCGGAGGGTGGTGTGGGTTAGATCCTCAGTGCAGGTCTCTTTTCAGTCGCTTCCTACTTTTTCCATCATCAGACACGTGGTCAGCAGGCTTCGTTACCAGCAGTCAGCTGCAACGAACTGTGCTGAGCCCCCGGTACACCTGCGGTCCCCCCGGATCCAGCCCAACCTCAGGGTTCAAATGATGCCGAGAAATTTAAGAAAGGCCAGTATAGCTGACCTTATTTCTGCTGCTGGGGGGGCGTCTGATTTCACTGTCCCTTCACCCAGACCTCTTCTCCCACCCCTTGGGCGTCACCTTTGCTCGTGGCATTTCTGTGCATCCTAGCGGCATCCACAGTGGTGCGCAGGACCGATGTCCCTTAGTGTCACCCCTCACTTGGGGCAGGAGTGGCCTCCAGGAGCTGTGGGTGTGTGTCCCCATGCATGCAGGCAATGCGCGTCTCCCAGCAAGGTGAGGAGCAGCAGCCCCGGCTCTTCTAGGAGCCGATTGGGGTTAGGCAGATCAAGGGTTAGCGCCCGGCCTTATCTCTGTCTCAGAGCAGCAGGGAGCACTGTTTTGTGCTGCCTCAGTTTTCCTGAAGCACCTTGTTTACATCATCCTGATACTGTCCCCGCTCAGCCGTGATAATTAGGGCATCCAGCAATGTCAACCTGATTCACATCAAGCTTGGCCAAGTAAGCACTGTCCTCCGTTATTCCTCCACCCAATGCCCCGATGATGTTTTCCAGCCTTGATGTTTACAACCTCTCCAATGTAAAACCTGCGCTTGTGGTGGGTTAACCCTGGCCGGTCATGAAGCACCACACGGCTGCTCGCTCGCTGTCCCCCACAGTGGCAGTGGGTAGGGGAGAACAGGAAGAGCAAACCCAAGAAAATGTGTGAGTAGAGATAAAGATGGTTTAGTAGCAAAGAAAAGAGGAAGGGGGAAAAAAACCCCAAGTGATGCAAGGGCAACCACCCACTCACTGTGCCCAGCCAGTCCCTGAGCAATGGCCACCTTCCCAAAACCACTTTCCCCTCCATTTTTATTGCCAATTTTTATCTGCGTCAGTTGGCCTGGTTGTCCCCCTTCCCAGCTTCTTGCCCACCTGTGGCCTAATCACTGGTGGAGGGCAGAGTGAGGGGAAAAAAAGGGAAAGGCTTGATGCTGTGGAAGCGCTGAAGCAGTGGTGGGTTGTCAACACTGGTTTAGCCGCAAATCCAAAGCCCAGCACTGTGCGGGCCGCTATGGAAAAGGTTAAATCGGAGCCGGAGCCAGAGCCAGTACGATGCTGACGGGACCTGCAGCTTGCTCCTTCCTGAGACGCTGAAGAGTTTTCCCTTCTGGTTTTGATTTTTCCAGAGCCTGAAAAAGCTCTCCTATTTTCAGTGTCAAACGTGGGATATTTCCAAGGATTTTGCAGATGATGAGGCTGTTTCCCAACGGCTGCCCCAGCCCCTAACGCAGGTGAGCTCTCACTTCCACCTGTTTGCGCAGGCTCCAAGAAGGACCCAGCAAGAGGCAAAACCGTTATCCCTCATCTTCGTCTTCAAAGCTATTTGCACGGAGCTTCAGCCGAGACAGGGAGGTAGGGAAGGCCACAAAAATTCAGTGTGAAAGCGTCAGGGACACTGAGCGACTGGTGGGGTTCAGCAAAGCTTAAGCCGCACCGGTGTTAACGCCGGGCTGAGGGCAGCGGCCGCCTTCAGGGTTGGGCAGGAGGAGCTGTAACTCCTGGTAGGCGGCCGTGGCGGTGGTTGCTGTCGCCTGGGCTGGGGCTTTAGCAAAGCAATATCGGAGCAGGTGCCCGAGTGGGTGTAACATACTGTACATAGACTACTCCCTGGGTTGCTCTTCGTATCAAGGAAATTGCATGTTGTCTCCAATTTCTGTGTGATGCTGGTAGGGTTGGGGATGTCTGGGTTTCTCTTTTTTTAACTGCGTGCTGTACTTGGTCTTCACTCGAACCAAGTGTCAACGATGGGTTATTATTTGTTGTTGTCAGGGGTATTTTTTTAACTTTACAGTGTGATCTGTGTCTTTCTGAATATTTATAATTGTTATAACGTCGCAGAAGTGGCAGCGATTCCCTTCCTGCTGTAAGAGAGCAGTGAGCTTGCCCAGTTGTGAGATGGAGGAAAGGTCCATGCAGAAGGGTCCTGTTAGCCAAAACTAGTATTTGAATCCAGGGCTCCCCCCCAAAAAACAGGGCCACTGATTTGTTTGGTTTTAATGTTTGCTGTAGAGATAATAGCACTTATTTTTGAGCAGAGGCTGGAAAAGTGGGTGAGCCAAAATACTTTTTGATCAGTGTTCTGGATTGGCAGAGCTCTTGGGTTGGCTGCTTGGGTTTAGGGTGTTTTTGTTGTTTTTATAAAAACAAAATAAATAGATATCCTCTTCAAAGTACGTTGGTCTCCTTGTTTCTCCTTTCAGTCTTTGCTACTGGTCGTCAGCTGCTGGTGATAGGAAAATTAACGGAGCTCTGAAATCAACACACAATTTCTCCTGCCTTTAATATGAGAGAAGGTAGGAAAGACTGGGCCTTGCTGGGCTTTGAGGGAAAGACCCAGCCACGTCTGCCTCTGCTGAAACCCCTAGCAGCCCTCACCCCCCACCCTGGCCGTCGTAGCCAAACCCCCCTGCCCCCCAGCCGTGCCCTCCAGGCCTCGGCCATACAGCCGAGCAACGCCAGGCTCTCCTACCCAAAACCCACGTGCCCGGCTGCTCTGCTCCAGCCCGACGTTACCATCCTCTGGTTACTGCCACCAGGTGAGAAGCTGCTTTCCTCCCCTCTCCTCTTCCTCCTTCGTAGCGGCTGAGGGTGAACGCATGGTGCAAACGCAGCTAGACCCAGTAATGAGCGGCAGGCCTGCGGTGCCAGCAGACTGACGCGGAGGGCTGTTGCCCCTCTCTGCAGGGCTAAGCCAGGACCACCCGCCTTGTCCAGCCCTTGCAGCTGTGGTTCCTACTAAAGGGGTATTGAACTAAGATCGGGGGGGATGCAGGAGGGGTAGGAAGGCAAGAGAAGCCAAGGGTGGCCTGGGGGAGGCTCCTCTTTAATTGCACTTACCGTTAATTAGATCCATTAACTTGCTGCAGACGGTCTCTTAATTGCACCCAGGTGGGTGAGTTGGGCAGCCGAGGTCCCTGGCAGCACCCGCAGGGGTTGGGGGACGTGGCTCGGGGCAGCAGTTTGAGCCTGCAGTGGTTGGTACTGAGGAACCCATCGGGATTTGAGGTCCCCAAGCAAGACTCAACAGTTGGTTTAGGCTCCCGGTTTCTGGGAATCCCATCCATGCAGCACAGAGCGCTTGGGTGTTATCCCAGGAGAGCTCAAAATTGGGAATGAAGCCTCCTGGCATCAGTGCTTAACCATTAACTCGGAGCTGAGTGGTCCAGCTTCCCACACGGGACCTGGTTTAAAAAAAGAAACAAATACAGCAAGAAATTAAGTGATTACCGCGGTCTTTCCAGACCCTGGTGAAGTCTCCATCACTCTATAAACAGTGACGCGGTGGTAAAATCCTGGCCATCGCTTGACGTTTAACACACCTTTAAACTTTCCCCATCTCAGAGCTGTAATGAGCACACTTATTTCTCCAGCAGTTACCAAGTATATATATTTCTAATTTAACAAATCGTCTTTCCCCAGACCCTGGCAGCCGTTCGTTTAATAAATCCTCATCGGCCAGGCTCCGCTTTCATCAGCTCAGAGATTTCTGTTCAAAAATCTTTTGCCTTTCATTAAATCTGGGCTGGTGTTTATTAATGCTTTCAATCTTTCCTCGGCACGTCGCAGCCCGGCTCGCCACAGTGGGTCGGAGAGAAACAAGGGATATTTTTTTTTTCCATTAAAGTGAGAGGGAAAGCCTTGAACCCCTTTGGGAAAGACGATGAAATCCTTGTCACTTCCAAGGTGTAAAAAAACTTGCTCCTGCCACTAAATTAAATGAGAGGGGCAGGAGAGGGATAAAGATGTCTCTGTAAATCACTTGGAGCCACACAGTTCATTTCTGTTCAGCGTCTTTCATTATAGCAGTCATAAATCAGCAGCTGGAGCCCAAGAGGGCAAGAAGGTGAGATTTATTGACGGGGGAAATTTGGGAGGGGAAGAGCTCAGAGGATAGAAAACTATTTTTTTTTTTTTTTTTGTGTCACACGGGGCCCAGGAAAAAAAAACTGGCACCCTTCCTTCTTTGAAAGCTCTCCAAAGTTTGCTGGAAATTTTTAGTATTTATTATTAATTTTCCACTCCCATAAAGTTATTACTAGCGAGCTTTCACCCTTCGCACACCACAGCTGGCAGATGGATGCAGTGACCCTGCATTGCCCAAAGGACCTCAGCACAGGGCATGGGTACAGTTAATGTACCCCTTTCCAGCCTGAGGGGGAGGAGGAAAAGCAGGAGCATCCCTTAGAGCCGCACGGCCCCGTTTTTCCCATGTAGGAGGTGCTGGGGACCAGCCAGGGAAGAGGCAGGTGACACCGTCTCTACTGGGAAGATGCCTGTGGTTGTGGATGCCAAGACAAGGGCTTAACCCTGCTTTGGGCCACCGAAAAGATCCTGGGTGGTAAAAATTGCAGAGGTGGAAACGGCCTCTGGGCTGATAGCTTGGTCCCCTCTTCAGAGGGCAAAAAGCAGATGGTGCCCAAAGCATGACAGAATGGTGACACCCGGTGACACTGGAACTGCTGCAGAGAAAGCGGGCATTGCAGAGGGACCCGAAAACAGCAGAGGTGTCTTCTGTCAGGACAGGAGGGGAGGAAGCAGTCCCTGGAGCATCGTTCCTGCTGTGCTGGTGGCTGCAGAATGGTTTGGGTTGGAAGGGACCTTAAAGCCCACCCAGTTCCAACCCCCCTGCCATGGGCAGGGACACCCTCCACCAGACCAGGTTGCTCACAGCCCCATCCAACCTGGCCTTCAACACTTCCAGGGATGGGGCATCCACACCTGC
>NW_009613575.1:19494-23875 GCF_000690535.1 Cariama cristata
TCTCTTCTCCAGGCTGAACAACCCCAACTCTCTCAGCCTGTCCTCACAGCAGAGGTGCTCCAGCCCTCGGATCATCTTATATGAAATACCCCAACCCCCTCCATCAGCCAAGCCTGCTGGCTTGTTGGGAGATCTCCATTCTGAGAGCCTGGAAGACACCATGGATCACTGAGTCTGGTCGGTCGTGAAGGTGTGCAACCACACAGTAGCTGTGTTTCAGACGGCCTGAGATCGCATCACCTGGGTGCGATCACACAAAACGCCAGCAGTTGGGGTGGGGAGTGCTGCATCACGTCCTGCCTCGGAGCAATGTGGAGTGCAAGGCTTGGAGTCACCTAAATGTCAAGTGAGTTAAGGGGAGGAGAAGACCGTGGTCCTTCATAGTCCCCACAGTTGAGTAATGGAAGCCCAAGCATGGGACTAATGCAGGGAACACCACTCCTGGCTCCTTTTGAACCCCATGAAGTGTCCAACTTACGGGAAACCATCCTTCTCCTGCTGGAGGGTTTATGCTGCCACCCCATCTCTCCTTCAGGCAGGGGCTAGCCGCTGTGAGCCTCCGTGCTGTTACCAGCCAGGAAAGCACTGGGAAACGGAGATGTGGGTCTCCAGAGAAGATCTCTTTTCTGGAAGGACCCTTGGCATGGGGGATTTTTCACTGTGGAGCCTTCGTGCTTCCGTGATAGACATTGATTTACACCTTCATGCTTCTACTTGCTCTGAGGTATGAGCAGGGAAAAGCACGAATGATAAAAATGTAGGAGCTGCCTCCTCCCTGCAGGAAAATGAAATTCAGCCTCAGCTACAAGGGTTCTTCTCCCTCCGCCTTGCGGGAGGCAGAAAAAAAATATCTCAGAAGCTTGAAATATTTTGTGAGGGTTACCGAAAGGGTATGTCCAAGAAGCAAGATTTAGTGCAGGGTCTGCAGTGCTGAGCGCCAGGGCTGCAGGGCTGACTCTGTACCAAGGGACCTTTGCTTGAGCTCCAACCCCTGGACCATGGGGAGAAGGTATGTGACCCCCCAGTTGGGCTGGTAAATGGATGGGGGCCCCAAAGTGGTTTGCGGGGCTGGAGTTGTTGAAGCAATACCATTGAAGTGCGGGGTGAGACCGGGGGAAGACCTAATGGGTCTCCTTCAAGCCCTCTGTGTTGGGGATGCCAAGAGAAACATGGGCAGTTGGTGTCATCACACCGAGCAGCAACTCTCCTCGCTCCCACCACGGTACTGTTAAAAATAAATCATAATTCATTTTGACAGCTGCCAAATTATCAGCATATTATGCAGCATATTCAATTAGGCAACTCCTGAGGGAGCAGGCAGAGGTAGCGGGGCAGCCAGACGCTGCTGGGACAAGGCATGGTGCTTCAGAAAGGTAATTTTAGAAATGGATGTGCGTGCTCTGCTGAGAAATAAACAGCCCTTTGGTCAATACTAGAAACTATTCCCCATCTATTTCCAGAACATGCTTTAAAAAAATAAAATAAAAAGGTGTAGCTGCTGGATTTGCATGGTCTCACCAGCAAGTCAAACCTCTACCAGTGGTTTCTAGCTTCTAGGGTTCCTAGGGCCCTTACCAGTGGGTTTAGTGGAGGAGGGAGGCAGAGAGATGGTCAGAGTATGAAACCAAACTGGTTTGCACCCATTTTTTTAAAAATACAGGTGCTAGTTTGGGGAGTGGGTACTGGAGAATCCGAGCCACCATGTATCTCCCGCTCTCATCTTCTACCAAGCTGGCAGCAGGTTGCCTACACACTGTGATTGTCCGTGGAGCATCTCAGCCTCCAGCTCTCAGTATCCTCAGCAGATTTGCAGGAGCAGCTATTTATGGACCTATTCTGCAGCCCCTGGAAGGCTTCGCTGAGCTGTACATCAAACTTTCAGCTAGCAAACCTCATAGCCTCTCCTTCAGGCACAGGTCTGGCTTAAAACACCATCCCCTTAGGTGTAACAAGCCTGTCATTCCTTAATTCAGCAGCTCCTTGTCCTACAGCATCTGTGTTGTAACTTCTACCACCTTGCTCCCGGCCTGGGGCAGGAATCGGGACGAACAGCTGCCCTTGACTTCCCAAAACACTTGTGCCTAACACTGCTTCACCTCGAAGACCCGGCATTTGAGCAGAGACGCAGGACTCCTGGGTTCTGACCCAATTCCTGTAAAAAAACCCGTAAGATAACACAAATCGTTGGAATTTCTCTCTCTGCCTTGATTTACCGATGTGTAACACAGGGCTGCAGGACAGCACATGCGAGAAGCGCACAGCTACATCCTCCGGCTGCTAAAGCCATTTGCATTCACAAGGCAGCAACCACAGTTACTGATTTTATTGAATGTTGAATGTTTAATTTAAAAAAGGAAAATTAAACAGCTTGTTACACTTCCCTCTGTAAAATTCAAGACTCAGAGACTTGTTTGACTGTGACGAACTTAAAGTGTTACTCTGCTGTAATCCAAACACGCGTCCTGCCAATAAAAACAGAGTTCCCTGAAACAGCCCCGCTTTTATCTGCCAGTCTATAAATATATAGGCACCAAGTTACAAGTTCTGTACTTTCAGCCAAAAATAAACGCTCTAAACTAAAAACGACGAACCGCAAAGCTTCGTGATCTGCTAAATGAAATGTAAATAGTACAGATCGGCGATCCAGCGGCACTTCTGCCTTCAAACTCAGCCAGATGTTCCACGCTTCAGGGTGCAGTAGACAAAGGGCAGGTCCACACCATGCAGCTGTTTTCGGGACCCTCCTAAATCGGGTTAGCAATTTGATCTGTGGTCGGCCGGGGAGTGGGAAGAGAGCAAGTGTGTGGTAGTAAAAGCTTAGGGAGGGAAGGCAAGAAACGGAATATTTTGCTGAACTAACAGCAGCCAAATTCAGCTTCTCCCTGGTATTTTTAAAATCCCACATCCCATTTCCATGCAAGGTCCTTATCCCCTGGACCGCATCAGTAACTCTGCTGAACGTGCCACATTTGGAAGTGTTTGAAAGCTCAGGGACCAAGAACTGATTGCAAAATAGGAGATTCTCTTCAAACATGATTGTCTGATACACATGCAAGTAAGCTAACCAATACCCTGATCACAGATGAACAAATGATTGCTTTTTACAGCTGGGAAATAAGAGCAACATATTTATACTCCACCTGTATGTTCAGCTCTATCTAATCAAACCAGAGATACAATTCCTGCCCTGGAGAGCTTAACATTTAAGACTGTTCCTGTAAAAATGAGGCGTTTGGGTCGCTGTGCTCCCTCGCTTCAGTTGTACAAGGCTTTTGCAGGATCGCACACTTCAAGTGGAGGAAACTCAGCACAGCTCAGGGACAACTTGTCGTGTTTTGTTCTGCTTCACACAGAAAGGAGTAACCGTTCCAAGGGACGAGCGGAGAGCTGGGGCTGAATGTGGAAGTGGGCTTGGCGTGGAGAACTGGAAGCAAAAGGAAAGAGACACTGATGTGACTGGGGTATCACCCAACACCCACTGCCTTTATTTTCCAGACGTATCATAGAATCATAGAATCATTTGGGCTGGAAGGGACCTTCAGAGGTCATCTAGTCCGACCCCCCTGCGGTGAGCAGGGACATCTCCAACCAGACCAGGTTGCTCAGAGCCCCATCCAGCCTGACCTTGAATGCCTCCAGGGATGGGGCTTCCACCACCTCTCTGGGCAACCTGTTCCAGTGCTTCACCACCTTCACTGGAAAAATTTTTTTCCTTATGTCTAGTCTAAATCTACCCTCTTTTAGTTTAAAACCATTACCCCTTGTCCTGTCACAGCAGACCCTGCTAAAAAATCTGTCTCCATCTCTCATATGGGCCCCCTTCACGTATTGGAAGGCCACATGTATGTACCCAGACCGCAATGCAGGGCGGTTTAGGTACCAGGGTTCCCGCATTAGTGTCCAGGAGAAAACTGATTTATCTGCACTGACCGTACTACCTTCCCAACGTAAGCGAGGAGATGTGATCATCCCAGCCCTGCCGTGTATGAACCACGAGGTACCTTCTACGCATTCATTAACCGCGACACTGACAAAACTCCTAGCGCCTGTAAAACAGCAAAAACTGATACGCTCATCAGCCTCCATGTCAATCAACGGTGCAGCCAGCTGTAACAGCCAGGCCAACTTCTGCAAAGGTATTTATAGAGGTAAAGCGGCCGTGAAGAGCCCTGTGGGAGTTGCTGAAGAAGCTGTGGAGGTTCGGTTGTTATTCAGTGGCAGTCAGGTACCCACCTCGCTGAACGGTCCTGGCAAAAAAAAACCAAACACGTAGGTTGAAACTGCAGCTTGGGTTGCCTGAACTCTTTCTGAACCCGGGCCACGGAGCAGCCTTGCTTTCTGTTCTGCCCAAATCAATGATAAAAACCTGGTGCCTCGGAAG
>NW_009613575.1:23906-64486 GCF_000690535.1 Cariama cristata
AGTTTGAGGATACAGCCAGCTGCTATATGGAAAGGAATCTACTTAATAAAAAGCTGAGTTGTTTTGCAGGCTTCACTGGAGTTTAAGGTCAGGCTATCGGAATCTATCCATTACTTACCGTGAGCTGTGTTGCTTCGTTCAGTTCATCCTGTTTAATCAACAAAACCCCTTGGCCGCATCGCGAACACGCGTGGTGAGGTAAACCAGAGCTCGTCCATGGACATGGCTCCACACTGTGGCCGTGACTCATGTCGTCTTCTGCGCACCCAAAGACCTCTGAGGACCCATGTTGTAATATGAATAGCAAATGCCCTTCCTCGGGAGTTTATCTGAACCTGCTCGGAGGAAGCTGCTTGGGCAAAAGGTCCCCACTATCTGTTCTGTAAGCAGGTGGTAATGAAAATTAATCAGGAAAAACATTAACTCAAGAGATTTATTTACTTATCAGAGCTCTGCTCTACATACAGAAAACCAACTCTTCGCATACTACTTACAGCTTCAGCTAGTTCTCAATAATCGTACTAATTTTTTCTGATGACTCCTTACTAGGTTGTTTAAATACAGATGCAAATCAAAGAATTATGTCTCATCCCTTCAAAAAAACACACTTTATTAAAAAAAAGACTTGGAACTAGTTTCCACTCCCAACTTCACTCTGAACATTTCATAAAATCCCTCTTCAAAATAATTCACTAGTCCTACAATACAGACAATATTATCAGAGGCCCTGATGCTTCCACAGCTCAATTAAATCTATAATATAGGAGGGAGAGGAAAGAGAGAAATTAATGGAAGATAGGTCATGTGGCTGTTAGGAAAAAATCTACGCCATTTCCCAGCTGAGAGTGCCTGGGGAAATAATTTTTAGCTTTGGGAAATACAGAAATTACTTTTTAATAAAGTTATAAATAACTAACTTTTTTTGGAGAGTTAATCATAAATGGATTTAGAAATAACATTTGATAGACTTTGCTTTGTTGAAGAGAAATATATCAAAATCAGTGTTCCTGTTAGACAGAAAGATTCCATGTAATCATGACAAAGACTTGGCTAGTAGTGGCCATCAAGGGTTGGTCCTCTTCTGCCCGGATGGGATTGGAGGTAGGACGGGTTTGGAGTGGGAGCCTGGCCAGTTGATGAGCTGAGGTGCCTGAGAAGAACCGGTCTTGGACTTGCTGTACTTTCTCTGAAGATTGTCACTAGGGAGCTCAGTCTCTGCAGAAATTATAAATAAGGGAAGAAGCATTAAGAGGGTGTTTATTTCAATGAAAAGTCAAAATTTACCACAAAGCATATCTCCAGCTGAAAATCCAGTGGTTTGGGGGGTGGGGGAAGAGTATTATCTTCAAGTAGTTTAGTGACTGCTCTACCTCGAGTAACTTTATGCCTAAGCAGTCATTATTTTTAATTTCTCCAAAAGTTCATCAAGAGACAGCTGCTGTATTGAATACGTTGCATTCACACTGTGGTGATTCTGCCACATCACAACATTGCTGCTGGTGTCATTACCAGAAGCATGAAGAAGCTGCCCTGTCACTCAAATAAAGCTGTTATCATTGCACTAAGATACACACCCTGAGAAAAACCGTTCTACTTTGGAAAATGGTTCAAACCTTTCAATCTGTCCACTCCATTTTCAGCTCCTCTTGGATCTTGGTGCTCAGCTTTGGCTTTTTCAGTAAGGCGAGCATGGGGAACAGGGGTCCGAACCGGCAGACCTTCAGCAGCAGGTGCACCAGCTGAGATTAGAAATCGTCCACTAGCAGGACCAGATTCTCCGGAGCTGAGAGGGGGAAATGATTCATGCTTTAAAATAGCAATTAAAAAAGCATACACACCAAGTCTGACAGTATTACTGACGTTGTACTCACACAACTCAGTCAAAAGTCAGAAATAAATCCCGGTACTTACCAGTTACACAAAGCTTTTTCGCACATTACAATTCTCTTAAAACTTCTAGTGCTAGCAAACGCAACTCTACCTCTCTTAATTTCCATTTATTGATTTAATTAATCAGTCGCACAGACAGGTGCAATAAAGAGGTTCGTGCCACGCAGTGCATCAGCTTCACATCTGAGATCAGAACTCGGAGCTCCTTGTTTCCAAATCTGTGGTTCAGCACTGCAAACAGTGTTCCCTCTTGGTGAGTAAAAGAAAATAAGGATTGCCTTGAAAAGAAGCGTTTCTGTAGTATCCCAGTGACAACACAAACCATGAGTAGCCATTTCCAAGTGCATAGTACCCAAGGCATCTCTGACCTGCTATGGCTCTTGCAGAAAATCTAGCCAAAGTCAAAGCCTCAGTGGTTTGAGACCCTGACAATGATAGCAACCATGGTGAAACTTATTCTGATAAAGGCTTCCCATTTCCATCTATATACTATCAATTTACTTCAAGAAAAGTAAGGCAAAGCCCTTGATTGATACGAGGAGGTCAATAACTACCTATTTAATGCAAAATCATAATGTATTTCTGGAGCACTGCTTAAGACATTTCATAATGTCTCTCTTCATACAGAAAGGACTGTTCTGGTCTAGGTGAGAAGAAGGTGATTCATAGATTTATGAATCTGGGAGGAAGTTCAAAGATTATCCACTCTGACCTTACCCATGGCGCAGGCCAAAAGAATTTCATCCTGTAATTCCTGCAAGGAGCATTTTAGCTTGTGAGAGTACTGCGATTACAGTGTTCTGGGGAAAAGAAAGTAAGTATTTCAGTGGTATTTTAACAAATCCATACAATAGGAAGAAGGGATCATGGATAATGAGGTAAAACAGTGTGGTACTCCCATAAGAAACAGGTAATTATCTTGTCACTAGAGGTACTGTGGAAGTCTACGAGAATTTTGCCTTTGTCTTCAAGGTAAAGCAATATTATATCCTGTAATGTACTGAGTGCTGGCGTCTTCCTCTGAGGTCCACTGCATCCAAGGATGCTCATCAAACACCGAATGCTCCAGCCAACTGCTTAACCCTAGTTGTAATCTCATTTTAGCTGCCTGTAATACGCATCAGACATAACTGTGGTAGGGATAAGAAATTATTAGGAATAGTAAATCCGGGCTCAGTATAAACAGCAGCTTGGACTCTTCAACAACATCTATTCCGCTTTCTAAAAGGCTGACTACTTCTGCTTTTGCTTTAGAGAACATAGTCACACATTCGTGTACAAATAAAGGCTAAAAATAGATATATAGTTAAAATTAACCCTCTCTGGGTCTCTAGCCGCAACTACATGAATGTATTATGTTAAAATCCAGTATCCTCAGGTGTTCAACAAAACTTATCATTGCCTTTCTCCCCAGCTGTCCCTTCTTAAAGGGCAGAAGACAAGGTAAACTGTGGGAAATAATTTACATATCACTTGGCAGGGTGTAAAGGGAAGGTAGGAACCCAGGCTTTTCTAGTGCAAGTGTCACAGGAAACATTTAATTTAATTAAGGCTTCTTGTAAAACCACTCGATGAGAATATTATCAAAGATAAGTGGGAAAACTACAGCTTATGAGGTCTCTGCCATCTAGAAGTCCAAGGTATCTGGGAGGAGTGGGGCAGATGAGCTGAGACCATACCTCTCCTTTGTGCTTTTGCCAGGTGAGCTGTAAATCAATTTGGATAACCTATCTTCAGTCCTTCCCTGACAGCCTCAGCACAGAAAAAAGAACTATTATAGGTGAAACAGGCATGTGTCCTGACTTTAAAGTTTTCCCTCTAGTAAAATTTCCCAGTCAGCTAAATGGAAAAGAAATGAAAAATAGGAAGCTTAAAAAAACCCAGTATTACCCCATGGAGTAATGAGATAAATGGATTCTGTGTGCACTAAATACAAAATACGTTAGTAATGAGTTGAGGAGTAAAGCACTGGGCTGCTATAGATTATGGCTGCACTGTACTGCCAGACCCTAACATATATCATTGCATACGATGTCATAATATTTCAATTGATGTATATTTTTCATTTGATTGTGTTTGGCAGGAATGGGGGCGTGCAATTAAATATTTGAGACGCTTCCTTGTTAAACGCACCGGTCAATGGTAGGTGATGTTCTTACTTCACCCTCAAACTTGCAAAGAATGAACGTCTAGTCACAGATTAAGAAGTTAAGTTTCTACTCTCCAACTCACTATATTTTGCCCCTCCTCTCTTCTCCTTTCCTTGTTATGCTGTAACCAGATCGTTTCAGTATCCTTACAAACACCACTACCGGTAAAAGTGAGTAATGAAATACAGCAGATAGGACCCTAAAGAATTTATCATTGCCTGTGATGAGTAGCAGTCCTTTAAAGCACGGTTGTAAGATATATTGCCCTAAAGGGCTGCCATTCACCAAAGGCAATGATAAATTGTTTAACCCTGTGAGTGAAAACACATGGAACCTCGGGCAAAAAAATATCCACACTTTCACGTGTTCAGCCTCCAGCACAGGACTTCAAAAATCCCTGGCAACTGGCACGGTGGTTTTTTTTTGTGAAATCAGGAAAGACTAGGTCATCATAGGTTACTTCCAAGGGGAAGAGCATGGCTACGGTCTTAGCAATGAAAAGAAGCCATGGAAGTAATTAGAAACTGTCCAGGAGGTCAGTGGGCAGATGTCCAAATAAAACCTTTAATTTTCACTCTTGAGTAAATGCAATCCGGATCATCTATTTTACTTGTAGAGCAGAAGTAATGGAACAACTGCAGGACTTGAATCCAGCAAGTGTTAGTGACCTGAAGAATAATGATGCCATTTCCACCACAGCTCCAGCTTAAATAAAAACGGCCAGATTTGAGAAATAATGCCAAAAATTTGGGACCTGGCCACAGTGTGGCCCAGTGAGATATCAGACTACTCTGCAGTCCTTGATCTTGGAAAACATATTTCCTTCATTGGCTGTGGCTGGAGGTCAATCCTTCATGCTCTTACCCTTTGATGGCTTTTTTTAGTTTACTCTTTCTTCCATTCCAAATGTTGAAAGCATAAAATTGGAGAGAAAGAAAAATAAAGTATTAAACCACCTTAATATTCAAACAAAATCACTACAGGCTGTACTACAATACTTCAGAAATGTGGGGTTTTTCTCACCAATATTTCAAATGCATCCACACAACAGCGTTTCCATCAATCACGCCTATAAGCAAATTTCTTCCAAACTTTCCATATTCCCCTTGCAAAAAGATTTGACAACATGACTCTATACAATTTTGCTGTAGGCCATGATGCATGCACAGAAAATGAATCAGATTAGCAGTTTGCTTTTTCTCCCCTCACAGTTGTTTTTCCACTGTGTTATTAACAGTGCTAAATGAAAACACTGCTAAAATCAAAACACCAAAATGTGGTGGAGTGGAAAGACATATTTATTCCCATATGCGAAGGGTAAGACCTTTACAACTCATCATAGCTTCACACTCAGTTGAGTTATGGGTCTTGCCTCTTACTGGTAAGGACAGATGATGCATAATCCCTCAGCAACCTATTATGCACTCCCTTTCTCTCTTAGGCTCACGCTGTTCCCCCTCGGCACACTCCACTGTGGCACAAACACTCAGGACAAATGAATCTGCAGAGGCCTACGGTTTCAACCTTTTTACAGCATGCTAATTAACTACTTGTAATCACAGTGGCAGGTAGTACATCACATCATAGAGGGTACCGGCAGTCTCTCTAGGATATAAAAGGAACACAGATTTTTTTGCCACAGCAAGTTTAGCTAAGAATTCTGCTTAACAGATGAGAAATAAAGTGAATGGGTTGAAATCTTATAAAGATGCTCAGCATTCCTCATCGGTCTGACTTAATGTGAAAAGCTGCCTAATGTGTGTTTAGGAGGTTATTTTAACAGTGGTTTTTAAAAGATGTGAAAACACGTAGGTGAAAAATACATGGTGTGGTATGTTTAAATATAGCAGGCAAGGTACCTTGGTTTGGATGGAATGAGAACAAGAGATCAGATATGGGATTGAACCCACGATTAAATTCAAGTTTACCAACAGCCATACGGCATAGACATCAGCTCACTCTAAGTTGCAGTTTTCAGCTGAGCGTTGTAGCAGGTTCCAAAGGGCAAGTAGAGCACGGCTACAAGCACACACCTATTTCCTAGTATGGATGAGGGATCTGGCGTGTTCTGCTTCGCTAGGTCATACTGTGTGGCATCCGGCCACTTCTGTCTGTCCCATCTGGGCATGAGATTACAACAAATGGCCAGAAGAGGGGAAAAAACCAACACCTTATCCAGGATACCGCATAGAAAGGCCGCAATGTCACTTGCCGCACCAGCAGACAGGCTTGTTGGCAGCCAGAGCTCAGCCGTACTTATGAAACAGGGTCGTCAGAGTAAGTCACAGCCATCTTGTACGAGGCGATGTGGACCCGCAGAGCAAGTCAGGGATATACAGCCCGCTTTGCAGCTGAAGGCCTAAAAGATACTGAAGATGTAGCCTCTGCAAATCTCCTGCCCTCACCTCTCTACAAGCTTTAAATGAGATAGGAGTTGTCTCTCTCCTGTACCTCAGGGTCTGTTTAGCTGTGGTACAAATGAATGAGGATGTTCGTCACTCACGAGCAGAGATGCTGGACAGGATACAAAGCACAGCAGCAATGCCTCCGATGGTAAGAGAAGCCAAAGGTACTGCAGAGCTCAGTATCCTGATGGGGTCTGCTATTATCATGGATGAGATACAATTTTGAAGATCATGATATCACCCAGGTCCTCTCAAATGGTATTCAACAGTAACTATGGTAATCCTCTAAAGAGAGAATGAGAAATAATTCTGATAGCAATACCTGGTAAATTTGTTTAAAAAACATATTTACCACTCAAGTTCTGTTTTTTTCTATATCTGTAGCAAGTTTTTTTCGGCATCATTTTTCCTTCAGACATCCTCTTGATAGAAAGCTCTTGAAATTCCCTTTCTGTGCATGTGAATTATGGTGTCTAAATTGAAACCATTCCCACGAATGACAAGACTTTGTTTTATGCTGCAGCGACACATGTTTAATAAGGCCGTTGACGTAACAGATGAGACAACTGCATTAGCTTGGGAAACAGTTTTAGATCTTGCACGTTGCAGCATTAACCTTCATTCCACCCAGGGATGATCTGCTGTCTCAGAAACGGAACTCACCGGCTCTCTGGGTTAGGCAGGGGGAAGCTCTGGTCTTGGGTGACGTTCCTTCCATCTGAGAGTAGAGGAGGATGTGTTACTGGTTCCAGTAATTGTTGACAGGAGCTGACTGGTGCAGGAGTGAATGCCAAGTCCCTGAAACGATACAAAAAGAAAATAAAGTCCTTGTTACATGCATTTATATACTGCGATAACATAATTAGTGCTTAGTGAGTCCACAAGACCTGTTCAGACGGAGGGGAGTGTTATCTCCAGTGGGAGAGAAGCAGCAATAACCAGTTGGGGGTAGTAATTCAGGCTCTGTTTATAGCCAACAGAGAGGAACCGTCGCAGCCACAGTCTGAATAAACACAAGCTTAAGTGGAAATGTAAAGCAGGTTGGATGAAACACGCTCCACTGAGACAGATCAGTGTAGGGCAACTTGTTCAGATAGAGCCATTTTTATTAAAGACACCCAAAATCAGGTGAGATTAATCCCACCCCTCGTGACTAACTCACAAGGTGAGAAGCTTCATCTTCACTGCCATGCATAACACCTAAAAAAAAAGCATTCCTGGTAATTGCAGTGTTGACACCACTTTATTTATAGACTCGAACCACAGAGCTAAAACCAAAGAGAAGCAGCACTGAAGAGTGCCAAACATGAGACATACTTAATGACATGCTGAATTTAAAATTAAAATTCTTGGAAGATTCCATACATCTACCGCCTATATCAGAACCAACCCACTGACACACCTCAACTGAACTCTGAAGGAATCTGCTTATTTTTAAGAGCAATGAGCCTACGTAACTTTTGTGTGTGCCATTTTCTGGTTTTCTAGTTTGTCAAGAACATTTTTAACTGCAGTAGCAACTGCTGGATGCTCCTTCCATGGGAGAAGCTAGGTTTTTAAGGAGGCTTAATATCCTCTCTGAAGACTCATTGCTACAGTTGGGAAAAAAAACCCAAACTGTTAAATTCTTCATCAAGCCCTTAATCGTGCCTATAGGCCATTAAAGCAACAAGTATACCACTGCCACTTTCCCATAGGAAACAGAGAGGCTGGAATCTCAAACTGTCTTCACGCCTCCTCATCTCGTCGAAGCAGGTCTGTTCCTCCCGTGGGTCTTCTGGTGCTTCAGTGATGAGGCTTTCCCCACTCCTCCTGAGAAATCAGTCCCTAGCCCAACACACTGTGCATTTCAAGCAAGGTTTTTCTACTCTTCATCTTTAAATTTCCCTTTCTTTAGGTTCTTCTTCTTCTTAATACCTTATAAATAAAGCCTCCCTAGTGTAAGGCCTCAGGCTGTTATTGTTTCACTGTCAAGGAACTGCCTGCTGGTAACGGTGTTTGTTCGTTATCGCCTCAGATCAAAATCTGAACCAATTACATAGGAGAAAGGGCCTGATTCCATTAACGGCCCCCAGAGCTGACTGCTCTCAGAAATCATTTCTTGTAAATCCACATCATGGAAATAGAAATAATTAAAAAAAAAAAAAAAAAAAAAAAAGAAAATAAGAAAATCTGTCGGCAAAGAAGTCTGTTCGGTATACAGCACAGAGTGCAGAGTCTGACAAGGGAGGTTAAAGCAGAAATCTGAAGGCAGGGTTGAAGGCCAACCCTCCAAGGACTGGGTCACCACAGGAAAACGGACTCAGCTTCCCGGAGCAAAGGTCTGCACTCAGAATCCACAACCCACTCCCAGAAACTACAGTTCAGTTGATAAACTTGAAACAACATGCCTGACAGCTCAGAAAAACGTGCATTTTTAAAGGTGTGATAGAGATGGTTTTCACCTTCTATCTCTGCATTAAGTGTCTTCTTTACATTGCCTCTCAAGTTTTTGTACTGTCGTTATACTGTGTTTAGGCTGTGGGTATAATTCAAATTGCACCAGAATGTCTCAGCTCAAAATAAAAAAAAATAAAAAATAAAAAAAAAAAAAAGAAAATCCGGAGAAGTTAAATAGCAACCTGCGAAAAGGCATATCCATGTAGTTCAGAACAATGTCCTGGTTTTGTCATTAAGAGGGGCGTAGAAATAAAACTGAAAAGCAAAATTATGTTGAAGTCAGAGGTCAACTAGACAAAAGGGTCTGCAAGACATGCATGCAGCCACATGTGGGCAAATCTTACGCTCGCAGCAAGCAAATCCAACCTGAAGAGAATGTCTCAACCACAGGTAGACCACGGACCTCCTCTTTTCCAATTCTGGCAAGGAGCTCCAGTGAAACTCTAAAGTGTACGAATTTCTTCCAAGTCAGAAAAGCAAGACTGCATGTTATAAATTTTCCTCTCGGTAATGCCTGCTCTTGCTTACTTCAGTTCTTTCAGCAACATTTAGACAAAATCAAGAAGTTAATCATTAGCTGAAGGCCTGATCTTGAATGAGACTTCAACCCAGCCCCTTATTTATTACCCTCAAACACACAGATAACTAGTGAAATTATTCAGAGCAAACCACCGAACGTTGCCCATACATTATATTAGGCAATGAGACATCAAAATGACTTTAATTACACCTGCACACAGCCCCAGGCAAAAAGTAAAGAGGCCAAGTTTTCAGTAATTTGGATTTAAGAATCTAAATGTATGTAGATAACCCTGCAGGGTTGCAATAAATAAAATAGGTTAGATTCTTTTGTGACACCACTTTTAAAATTTTCTAACACATACTCAGGAAAATTGAGCAATATATTTCAGTTTGGATTAAAACGTGTAACTATGAGATTAAGCATTAAAGAATCTTTTAATGTTTAGAGATACACAAGAAATTCAAAACATCTAGTACTTTAGGAACTTTTTTCCATACATCATTTTTGGCACCAGCTTCATACATTTCATAGAATTTAGATTCACTCCTAACTGAAGTAGGGTTCTCATTCTCTGTGGCAGCGCTGCTCAAAAGGAAGCTGAGCTGCCACTGCCCTCTACCATTTCTGGTCCACAGCCACCTATTTATACTCCCATCCTCTCTCAGCATGATGCCAGCACAAGTGGTTCTTCAGAGAGCGAGGGAAACCCATCTGGCTGAAAAAGCCAACCTTTTTGTTTGGCAAAACCGGATCTGTACCTGTATCCAATTCATCACGAAGCTGTACGACACTGGAGCCGGAGGCAGCACAGAGTGGGCAGTGGAAGAAAAGGAAGGGGCAGGTGCATGTGAGCCAGCACTGCCGCTGAAGAAATGCTCAAGTTACCGAATTCTTCCTCATCACGTGACAAAAAAATGTCTGGACACAAAAAAAGTCTACTTTGCCCTTTTCAACCACAGAAATCAGGATACAAATCCTCAAATAAAACGCCGCTTTAATAGAGTTACTCATATAGTTTGCACAATTAAAATCCAGTCCAACAGCTAAAAAAAAATAATCTTCAATTCAAGCAAGACATTGTAGAAACTTCTACCTAATCATATCAGTATTTCTATGTGCTAAAAATATACACATAATCAATTACCTGCATATTTCACAGATTTGTTGTTTTGAAATTATAATCCCCTACTTTTTAAAGTACTTGTCTTATTTTGCTTCACGTTACCTGCAATGCCCTCAGAACAAAGTTTCATTCTATACCAACTCCATCGAGCATGGCAAGCACGGATCTTCCTCTTGTATTTCCCAATACAATTTCACGTTGATCTGCTTTAATGAACTTCCTTCTCTCTATCTCCCCCACTTTGCTCCAAGGTGTCATCTCCCCAGGGGTAGAAGAGACTGAACAACAAAGGCATCCTTGCTTCTCCCAGTCACAAGTCCATACCTTCAATTCAAGGTCAAGTCAAGGAGTCCATTCAAACTCCACTGGAAGTTCAGGATAAAAATGAGGCTTCACAATGGAGTAACTGAAGAAGGGGTGCATATCCTTTTCTCTTCACTCCTCTAGAGGAGTAGTATTCCCCAGTGAGGAGTGCTATGGCAGCAAGCTTACTACATCAAGATTCATCAGCTAAAACCCTGTATAAGGCCAGATGCGTTACCAGTGAAAGAAATCATGTTTTTTACATGAACAGCAGACTGATTAAATGGATGAAGTACATTTATGCAGTTCTGCTGACAATGAAAATAAAGAAAAGGTGTATCATATTCTAAATAAAAATTCATCAGAACAAAGCTGATAAGATTAAAGCAAGAATAGACAGCAAGAGTTTTTTTAGAACTGGATTCTGAACAGGCATGGCCTATCCTATTTATGTAGCCAAGTAAAATCCTCCAAATAAAATACAGCTTGAAAGAAAATAACTTAAAGCATGGATATTCCATAGGAGAGAAAAATCTGGGAAGTACTAAAGCTGAGATGGATCTAGACATAACAATGAGATGAGATGTCTAACCTGAATTTCTAATGCAATATGTTCCATGACAAGATTCGTGTAATTTTTGAGCAACTTATGTGGAGACAATGAGTATTGTGCCTGAAATGCAGGCTATAGCGTCTTCTTTGTCAGCACTTGTTATAGGGACACCTGAAATACTCTGGACTGGTCAATTTTGAGAGTCGATTTACAAATTAGAGAGAGTTTATAGTAACACTACTGAATTTACTGAGCATAGAGTTACAAAGATGAAAAGACATTACTATATATATAGTTTAAATAAGAACCATGGAAAGGTATAAAACAAGATAACAGTCTAACTACCTCAAAATTATTTGGATGCTGCTGCTAATATTACTACAAATAATGAAATAATGAATTACCATGTGTTACCTGAGCCACACAATCTGTATACAAATTCCTTGCTTAGCTCTTGACAAAAGCTAAAGAAAGCCTCATCACCTTACATTTCCAATGGGCTAAGAGTGTGCACAAAGACGGTTACTGCAGCTAAGATGACATGCAATGACCTTTTAAGCTACTCATGACCCAGGTCTATAGTTATATATCCAAAGAAAGATCCATCAAACCCTAGGTGAGCTTTTCCAAGGTGAAAGCCCCTCTCTGATGGGTATTTAAAACTTGATTCAATTCCGTATAAACAAACGTGCTCAATAGAACAATCATGCACTAAATATTAGACTGGACTACATGACCTACCAGGTTCTCCGCTGTCTAATTGCTACATTCCAGGATTCAGATTCTTTCTCAGAATTTCAACCATTTTATAACATTTATATTTATGGCACCTCTTGACTTAACTTCTTGCATGGAATGGGGTGTTGTCTACTCTTGCCTCCAATTCTGCTGAGCGCATCTATCCCTTGAGGCCTGGTAATTGCAAATGCTGATTGCGGGTGACAGGATTTTCTTTCACCTGCCTGACAGCTCTGCCAAAGCAGTCTCATACTTAACTTCAAAATCAGCTTCCAACGAATGAGTATTGTGGAATAAAGGGAGCAGAGAGCAAAAAACTGAGGCAGACTCACATGAACAGTTCACACCGCACCACTAAATCAAACCCAAAACATCCTGCAAAAGAAAACACTGATTTCCATTTTCCTTCTCATTTCAACATAATTTAAAATGGACGAATCAGCTACTTAAAAAAACTTTTCTTTAAGTAAAGATTAGGAAAACACATCATAATTATGCATCTCTGCCTGTAAGCTTCATACATTGGTTTCCTAGAGACAGTTTAATTCAGTAGGATTTTTTCCTTTCTTTCTTTTTTTTTTTTTCCTTTAAAGAGTCAATCTCCAGACTTTGTCATTGGAATGATTTTCATCAACACATCTGCTATGTACAATTGGTGATTGCATTTGTACAGGCCTGAAATGAGCTGAAAGGTGTGAACTTTTCTATTCCTTCTCATGATTGCTGGTTTAGAGGCCTATGTGTTACCTTAAATGTCAACACTATGAGCCTTTTCATGGCAGGTAGGTAAAGCAAGCGAAGAAGAATTCAGATTAGGAAGATTTACACCAAGGGAAGGCAGGAATGAAAAAAAAAATCAATCAAAGAAGGCACATTGAGATTCATAGACTCTTAACACCATTTTTGCAGGGCTGTGACTATGAGGAAGAAGAAGGAAGACAGACAAGATAGGATCCATTTTCTAAAAAAAAAAAAAAAATTAAAAAAAAAATGATTAGGAAGTGGAATCAGCTTTCAGAAATTCTACTTTAAACAGAGATGTCCACAGAAGATATACAGCAGCAAACAACCTTGTGCTGATCGTGGCTGTGACTTTCCAACACTAATTACTAGTTGTGCTAAAAAACATGCCGGAGACTGTGAGCTGCCAGAAAAATGATCCTTTTCTGCTCTCTCAGAGAAGACACATATAATAATTTCATAGTTTTAGACAAGGTACTTGTGGATGGCTCTGCCTCATACATTTTCGATATACATTTCGGGTCTGCTGCACTCCCAAATCAAAAGACAGGCAGTGTGTGATATATTTGTAGGGCTAGATTTAAAAGTGATAGAAAGGAGAGTTGTCTATGAGATTTGCAATCCCTGACAGTTTCTAATCATTCATCTTTAAGAGAAGTGGGGAAGAAATCTTAAACAGGCATTTTTCACTTTATTGCAAAGAACTTGGCTGAAACCACTCTACGTTACCTTTGGAACAGCTGGACATACGCGCTAGGTGCCTTCCCTGACAGAGCCTGACGTGCTGCAGAAAAACATCTTCGGAGAGAAGCTTCTTCCTGATAAAGAAATATGACCAGCTTTATACAGCAACTTAAAAGTATATATGGTAACTTAATTGGCTGTGATATTCCTCTCTTTTGCTAAGACTCTAGAGTGCATGCATTTATATATTCTGGGAAAATAGCAGAGCTATGTTATAAATAGCAAGGTGCTAAATGTGATTCACCGATCTATACAAGCCAAATTTTGGTCTGAAATCTTGCTGGCTTTGAAAAATTAAGATTTTCATCTCCAGTGAAGCTCCATTTCTTCGTAGTAGTCAAAATGTGCCGGGCTGTAGCAGGAAGGAATATCTGCAGAGAACTGCTTTCAATGCATCCCAACCTCCCAATGTATTAGAGCAGGGATAATCCTTGCTATGCTGTTGTCTTAAACTTCTGTCCACCAGCAAGGGACTGAATACAGAAGAATTTGCCTCCTCTACGTCTTAAACTGTCTCCTTGCTCCAGCAATGCAGAAAACCAGCCTCACCAACTCTGTATCAACCAATATTCCCCCTTCAAAGAAGGAATTACCTTTTGCAAATTTCAGTTAGTTAAAATGACTTTGTACAATGAACACATTATGATCTCAGCAGACTGGAAAATGTAGTCCCGAGTTTTAAGGGAGTGTTAATTAACATGTGCTGTAGGACAACGTAATTTCTCAGGTCAGACAAACGCAGCACTACAGTGTGCTAAAAAAAAGTAAATCACAGAGCAAAGGTATTAAATCCTGCTTTGTTATCAACGGATAGCCGTTGATATTTATCAATTTAATAGCGAAATCACATATCTGTAACAGGTGTTTCGTCATGGCATGAGCAATGAAAGAGAATATAGTTAATCTGCTGAATGCTCACATTATGGCTATTGTGAATTCCTTCACTATTTATGCTAAGTAAGGCTCTGCTTAGATGCTCACTGAGCTTGTGTTTTGTTTTGCTTTCTTTGGGTAAAGGTATAATTCTGACCTTTTTTTCTATGTGGATTACAGGTAGATACCTTTCTGTTCATCCCTTGTATAGTTAATTACAGCCATACAAAGTCAGTGCAGGGTTGGCATCCTCACAAGGGATAAGGCTGCAAGGAATCAGATCTACTATCTTTCCTTCAGCTGCAGATTCTGCTTCTTATTTTGCTTGTGGATAATTCACATTGATTTCTTCATATTTTTTATTTTCCAGTTCTACATGACGGGAGTGGAATGCGGTTACTGCAGTGACTGTACATTATTTGGGTGCCAAAAAGCACAAAAATAATTTGCAGTCCCAAATGTAACAGTTTAGAAGAAATTTTACTTTAAGGCCACAGTCATATTTATATTCTTCTCATTAAATATGGCCTAAGAGGCACCTGTGTTTCACCTTGAACGCTTTACTATGTTGACACTTCAGCTGATGCTGTAAAGCTTCCTCTGCCTGTAAAAATACATTGGAAACTTAGTGCAGTAAATAACAAAAAGGCATTGCCAGCACTGAACAAGGAGACTAATAAGAAAGAGAGCCTTGCGGCCACTAAGTAAGTTAAACCCAAAGTAAATGATAGCCTCCTTTATCATAAACCACTTCTCCCTGACTTGACAAAATGTAAACTTTCAAAATAAAAATAAAAAAAAGATTAAATAAAAAGTGAGAAAAATAAATTGCTGGGGTAGGAGCAATGGCAGAGTGCCACCAAGGTAAGAAATATTCTGGCTTCTCTCTCATGTTAAACTAAAAAACCTTTGGATGAAAGAAACATGAAAATGAACAATAGTTGTGCCATTTTTTGAATGCTACGTGGCTTGAAAAGAGGCATTTCATTTCAGAAAACTGAAAGATGGGAGGTTCCCTATTTATGTCAGCCATTTTACAATCACACCTTTCTTCACACCTAAGAGATCCTTTTTTAAAAGCCTGGGAAACGCGGGCAGGGGGGGCTGTTACTTTGCTCCATCTACAGCACTAATTCTAAACATCAGAGGTGGTTATAAATACAGAGATAGTAGGAAAATTGTACAGCAAGTCATGCCTGCCAAGCCATCATTCATCATAATGACATCATAACCCTGGAATGGAACAACGTTTAAAGCTTTCATTTTTCTTTTTCTCTTTCTCCTGTCGTTGTCGTATAAAAAGAGCATTAGACACATCTGCTTCATAGCCTCAACTCCCCCACTGCCTGCAAGGAGAATGAATGCCTTTAGGGAAAGGACTATTAAGGAGAAGTAAAAAAAGAAAGAGAGATGAAGCTGAAGTTGCAAGAGGTTATTTGAAATCCAAGCACATTGTTGAATCTGGTGATTGAAAAAGTAAAAGCAGGTGAAAAATGTGCTTAAATGTGATCTCTGGCAGTTATCACTAGCATAGACTCTGAAAGGCTCGCCTAAATGAGTTTTTCCACTGCCAGAGGATGGCGTTCATAAGTAATCTTCATTGTTCTGTTAACTGCATCTAACTATTTCCACTGAATAGGATATTTCATATCTTCTTGTAGAACTGAGAGATGATACGCACCTCCCTTACACCAGTACACAATTGGATGGAATCAGTTAGGATCAACAGATTTATTCTGGTGTAAATCTGAGCAGAAACGACAGCTTGTCCTCCCATCTGAGTTGACCCGCCTCGTTCTCATCAATCTGCCTTTAGCCCTGGGGAGCTAGTAAATATTGTTGAAACAAAAGACGGCCACCAAACAGGAGTCAACTTTCTCTGAAGAAAGAAAGGTCTGACTAACGCGTCATTTTTTGCATACAACTTATCATTTCTGTCTAAGGTTAGGGCACATGCTCCTTACCACAGAGCCTGGTTGTGCTGCAAGTTTGTCTGAGATGCCTCCTGGATAGTTTTTGGCAGAAGAATCGAAGAACTCATTGACAGATGAAGACCGAGTAGTTCCAGTAATTACTCCGCCGGAGGACAATCTTTGCTCTTGTAAGAGCCGAATTGTTGAACCTAGTGTGGAAAAGACACTCCTCAACAAAAATATTCTGACCACCACTTTGCTTGCAGTAAGCAGAAAGAAACTAGTCGCTCGCAACTATTGTCAGCGGGCTTTTGGTGCAATTCCAGATTCGCAAAAGATAACTGTGAAAGTTATAAAGGCTATAAGCTACGCAGTTCTCAAAAAGCTTTTGAACTTTCCAAGTACTTCACCAATTTACACCACCCCCCCACCCCCCCGAATACTCGGGCAAATGAAAGTTATGAAAAATCTAAAAAAAACACCCCTACATAAATGGACTAGGAAGAGATGCTTAACTGTGTGTAAAGGAGCTTATTTTGTTATGGATGCTCTGATACCCACCATTGTTATGATCTCTAAGCTAATTACAGTCTACCTACTTAGAAGTTTTAACCTTCTCAGAGCTCTTAGAATGTGATGGGGAGTTGGAGCGCAGCGCCTTTTCTTCTGTTATTTATCTGAATTTCTATGAACAGAAATCCAAAGACTTGCACCACTGCTGTATTGCAAGGAATCAAGCATGAACCTGAGCCAGAAAGCTGAAGACACAACTAACTCACTTTTTAAAAAAAATAAATTTCCAATTTGAAAAAAAACACTGTAAACTGGAAGTTATTCTGTCTATAAAATGGTATCTAAATATTAAGTTAAGCCATAGGAAAATTCTTATAAATATTGGTACACGGTAGTCTGCGGAAATCTGATCATAAGAAAGGTGTAATTGTATTGTGTGTCATATCAAAGCACAAGAGCTCACAACCTAAGAAGTCACATACAAAGGTGGTGGATGAAAGGTAAAGAGTCATCCCATCCACACACATGTTCATATACTAAATATCATTATTTTTCATAGTATATGCCTTTATAAAAAAGTTTCATGGTCTTCAGATGACTTTCAACATAACCATTATATACTGCTGGTTTGTAGCTGCCAGAAGATCTGGTGGTCAGGACAGAGGGGATGAGATTTGAGATTGGTGGGTTCTGTTTCAGGCACAGTCAACGACTCACTTCAATGCTGAGTAAGTATAGAGCCTAACCTTCAGAGGTGCAGAGCTTCACACTGCCAAAACTTTAGTGGGATTTCTGGTGCCCACCATCATAAATAATCAGTCTTTGACGTAAATGCCCCTTTCCTCATTTGTAAAATACAAATAGTAACACATACTCCACAGGACCGCTGTGAGATATAATTAATAGTTGTAAAGTATTGAGTTCTGTGGATGAAAGATACTAATGCAAGCTCAAAGCGTTATCAGCTCTGAAATGCATTATACTTCTGCTATAAAAAGTTTTTTTAAAAGAAGAACTTATCTATTTTCTCCTAGTTTTTTTACTCTATACACAAGCAAAAGATCTTGCACAGCAGTTCATTAAAAAAAGAATTAACAACCTATCATAATCTCACACAACCAATCTTCTCCCTGCTACTATCTTACTAAAAATGTCCATATTAAAGACAACCTTGGGGCAAGTTTTTTGAAATAAATTATTTCACACAGTCCATAAGAGGAGATGATCTCTAGAAATAGGATAGTTAAATTTATTTAAACACCTATAAATGAAGCTCTAAATGAATTTAATGGTGCATAGTAAATTTAAAAGTTACTTTATGGACAGCAGAATTACCAAAACCTAGTACTATTAATGAAGTTTCTGTAAGTAGTGACAAGTCTCTCACTGAAAGAACTCAGAACTGCTGAGGAATACAAACAAAGTCCTTTAAAGGAACTTTAGATACATACCTATATATCTTCAAAAATACCATGATTATGTAAAAACCCTTTATCTTTAATCCCCCACCTTTTTCTTTTTTCCTGATAATCTAGTTAGAGCCAGGTTGGATGGGGCTTTGAGCAACCTGGTCTGGTGGAAGGTGTCCCTGCCCATGGCAGGGGGATTGGAACTGGATGGGCTTTAAGGTCCCTTCCAACCCAAACCATTCTGTGATTCTATGATTCTAGGGTTTGGTGGGTTTTGTTGCCTCTCAGGACAAAATGTCTCCAGTGTTTTTAAGACAAATAAGTAACAATATTATAGTAAATAAGGCAAGGAAGTCTTCTTTCTCACTTCAAACAAATGTGTAAGCTCTGGAAATGAAAATAAAATCTACATAGTTTAAGATTAAATAAGATTCTTCAGAAAGGTCCTCACTGCTGTAGCACCGAAATGCCACAACTTGTGTAGAAGATTTTCTCTTGTCCACTGGGAAATCAGTATTTATTAATTCTTTCAGGATACGAAATTACTTGAAATGATGAACTGATGAATTTTACACTATCCTTCATTAACATTTTCAGACATTTTTGCCCTTCCTTCAGCTACTTTTATTTGCAGTCTTCTGAGCCACACAGAAGGTCATGAATATTGGCTCTGTTTTAGGAAACTAACTTTCCTGTTGCAACGGATCTAACTAAGGCAGCCATAAACCATGGAGGTTCTTGGAGTTAGAAGAAAGAGTTCACATAAATGAGCTTCTTGTTAGTCCATGTTGCACCACATCTTACTACCGTAATGTCTGTTTCTTTTTCTCCAGTATTTTAGAGATCATATTCTGCTTTCATCCCAGCTGGTAACTTGCCCTGTCTGGAATAAATTCAAGGGTTACAGCTGAGTTCTCACACTATGTTAAGCTAATCTTAGTTATGCTGCCTCTGACAAGAGTAGTCCTCCTTTCTTCCTTCACAGCAGCCATAAAGCTCTTCTCTTGCACCCTTCCCTCCTTAAGCCAATTCTATAGCTGCATAATGAGTTTGATCAAGGAGTTGACCTGTCTGAAAGTTGGTGGTTTTTTTTCCCTAGGTTAGTTTTTGGATGGAGCCATTCCCTGATCCAGATTACACATGACTGCACAATCAGGGGAACGAGACCAAGGGGGAAACTAGAACTGCGTAGGCAGGAGAGGTAAATTGGGCAAGACCACTTTTTGCAGCCGCATGCACTCGGACAGGCTGGAAGTGATCATGAGGCTCCAGCCTCAGTCATTCAAGTGCTAAAAGGCTTCTCTTAAACACACTACCGACCATTTGGCTTTGCCCTGCAAGTGGGTAGCCCCAAAAGCACTTGGATTAAATTTGTAAGTTGCCTTCACTCATCTTACTATCTTGGTTTTCATATATCTCTGGGCTTCTCGCTATCCTGGGGAAGAGAGCAAAGTAAGGTCTTAGTGCCATGCCATTTTCTTGTTGCTCAACAATTTGATAGGCACAAAGCTTTCAGCCACGGATGCGTATCTCGCTTGTGATTGATCTGGAATGAATGGGAGGTCCTCAGCCCACAAGCATCCTCAGAAGAGTCAGGCAACTCACTTTCTGCATGTTATTGCCTCAGGGCTCACAGTGATGTAAAGTACCTGGGAAGATCTGCATTAAAGATTCAGATCCCAGGGAGGAATCGGCCCAGGAAACCCATTACAGAGAAGCACGCGGAGGTTTCAGAGACAAGCAGTCTCACAGGTTGCACCATTCACAGATTTCAATTCTTGCAACAAATAAGTAGGAATACTCTACTGATAAAAACAGTAGTAACATGTGCCCAGACACTGTACCTGCTCCTGCTCTGCTATTCAAGTCTTGAATGCTATCAAAACCTGCAGGTGGCTCCAAACCCAGGTATGCCTTCACAAGGAAACTCAGCTCTGTGAATGCCTCATCCAATTCATCTGCAGAAAGGGATATGCATTTCATGGCAGAGAGAAAGGACACAGAACGACAAAAACCAAGCTTTCATCAGTACGAAGCTACAAATCACAGAAGTTTGACACAGAAATGCATTCTTAACTCATCCAGCTGATCTCTTTGGGAGAAAATTCGTCATCTTCATAAAGAGCACATTCAAGAAAATAGTCTGAAATTCATCTCAGTTTCTGCGCTCACCTAAATATTGTCTTTCTGCAATTTGGTTTACTGTTTTATTTCTTTAATGCTATATTTAAAAGGTAAGCTCCATATGCCCTTGACAATAAGTACAAATACAGTATTTCATACCACAATGATATATTTCACTATCACTGTGGTGAATCACAAAAATCACCTCCACGAAAGGGCAGTCACAGAATGAACCAGAAAAGGGATTCTTCTCTACAACCTGCTATCCTCAATTCCTAAGTATCAAGAAGCAAACATTTGTTTTAATGAAATATCTAGCACCCTCACATTCCTTGTTTCAGGCTGGTGGAGTTAAGCAAGTCACTAAGCAGAAGAGTCCTACAAGGAAAAGCTTTGCAGCAGCCTCTTCTTTTGCGGTTGGACTTGATGATCTTTGAGGTCTCTTCCAACCATAATGATTCTATGATTCTCTCATTCCTTACAGTGAGATGTTGCCAGACTGCACATCAGCTGTCATTTCCACACTTGAAAGAAGCCTATCCTGCCCAGAGATAATTAGGTCTGTTAGATCAAAAGCACCTCTGAACTCTGCCCAGAAACCAACAGACAATTAGCACACATCAGTTTAATATTCTCATAGGAGATAACACTTAACAAGTGTGCTGCTGAGTTCAATAGTTGGTTGGCTTTCTAGATGGGCTTAAGGCACAACTTCGACGTAGCAGAGTAATTCAGACCTCCAGAGCTTTTGGATTCCTGGGACAGGAATTAACTGGGAAAATCAATTAAAGGATAGTTTAAACTGTTATGCTGAACATCAAACCATTTGTCATCCTTAGTTTAATATTTGCCATTGGCTTTGTTTGCATGGTAGTTCCAGTCCATCTATTGGTGTGACATTAGAATTCAGATTTGTAGTATGAAAGATTAATTTACCTGTGTTGACTACTGCATCAAAGTATCCTGGAAAATCTTGGCTTATTTTGATGTACATGTCCACTCTGGAGACTGCCTCTTCAATCTCTGGCCTGCTGAATAGTCCTTTCCTCCGCAGATGTCCCTCGTATTTTTGTTTGTTCATTGGTACCAACAGGATATATCTGGGTTTAAAGTAGGTATTTTTCAAGCTACGCACACCCTGTAAAATTAAGCAGAGAAATGCACTGTTTTGTTCCTGAAACTGAGTGCCTGTTGAACTTGTAGCTGAGTTTAGGACAACTCTGTATTTACCACAAATTACTGTGAAGGCAGTATTGGAAACGTGAGTCTAATCTACAGGTTCAAGATCTAGCATCCAGCTTTACTAAACAGGCAAGTTCAAGGTGAACTGCCCTCAAGCTACATGTGGAAAGTGTTGTAAGAGTAGTATAACTTTAGTCTAAACACACTTTTGAAAGAATCCTTTTAGTCAAATTCCACAGTGATTTAAAGCACCACGCTTCTCATACCCACCAGTTAAGGGTTTTTCTTTCTTTTCCATCCTTTCTATTCCATCAGGACATAGTTATTCTAAACGTGCATATCACTGACTCACATTATTGTACTGACACACAGCACAACTTACCTGCACCACCACTCCAGCCCCTAGCTTCCCACTGTGAACAAACTGTCCATTTTCTCCTCAGCTGGTATATTTTTCTAAGTGGAACTGTGCACCTTCATCGAGATACGGACGTATTTATTTTGCTGCAGCAGCTTGCAATGCTACTCCCTCCTAAAACTGGGTGTAAGGACAACTCCTCAGCAGAGATATGATGTGCACGTTCTTCACCTGTTACACTGTAGTCAGCCGTCTTAAGTTGAACCATGTTTATCAGCAATAAGTTATCTTGAAAAGGACTTGCAGTACAGCAGATTGGGAGACATTTACGTTTGCCTTGCATCAACCCTGCTGTAAGGACAATGGCTCTGGTTGGCACCGACAGCTGAGGACTGCAAACACCTATCATCATTTCAGCTAGATCTGGAAAAGGAGACCTGTCTGCATGTTAGAACTTAAAGGCAAGGTCTTATTAAATGATGCAGGTAACAGTACCAATCCTGAATTTCCGATAGCTCTCCTTTGCACCGACTCATACTTTGAAGAATTTCTCTCTCCCTCTCACTCTATCCACATATAAAACAGAATATTGTAACCCTGAAGCCCTGCAATGCCGTATTGCCGTAAGACCTGTACTGAGTTTTCAAGACCTGAGGACTGAGGCTTGTCCTGCTTGCTCTGAACTTTTCTTGACTTGGCTGTAACTTTCTTTTACTTGGTTCATCCGTGACAGCAATTTCCATTGTCAACCAGGTGTCTATATCTAATTGTTTTACTTTTGTTGGTCTTTGTGTGGTACAAGCATAGTTTTATATGGATAGCAGTCACAAGCAATTGTTCCAGGTAGAATGAAATGTTTATGACTCAACGTAACAACACAGTGTAGATAATACAGGCCTGCCATGATAGCAAAGACCTTGAGAAGTGGAATCACAGGACACAATGTAGAGGACTAGAGGCATGGGATGCTAAGAGATGGGGCACAGGCTTGACACTAGACACCTCACAACTATAAACATCTCAATAATGGTCAGTTAAAAAATGAAGACCCGGAGCTGGACAAAGCTGCCTTTAGGGGCAACAAGAAGAAATAGTATTTAACATACATAAAGTGCACCATATATAATGAAATCTTGCATCAGAAACAGTGTGGCCAGCAGGACCAGGGCAGTGATCGTCCCCCTGTACTCGGCACTGGTGAGGCCGCACCTCGAGTGCTGTGTTCAGTTCTGCGCCCCTCACCACCAGAAAGACCTTGAGGTGCTGGAGTGAGTCCAGAGAAGGGCAACGAAGGCGGTGAAGGGTCTGGAGCACAAGTCTGATGGGGAGCGGCTGAGGGAGCTGGGGGGGTTTGGTCTGGAGAAGAGGAGGCTGAGGGGAGACCTGATCGCTCTCTACAACGACCTGAAAGGAGGGGGTAGCCAGGTGGGGGTCGGTCTCTTCTCCCAAGTAACCAGCGATAGGACGAGAGGAAATGGCCTCAGGTTGCACCAGGGGAGGTTTAGATTGGATATTGGGAAAAATTTCTTCACCTAAAGTGTTGTCCAGCCCTGGAACAGGCTGCCCAAGGAAGTGGTGGAGTCACCATCCCTGGAGGCATTTAAAAGTCATATAGATGTGGTGCTTAGGGACATGGTTTAGTGGTGGGTTTGGCAGTCCTGGGTTTACGGTTGGACTCAATCTTAAAGGTCTTTTCCAACCTAGATGATTCTATGAAGTCATATGTATCCTGGAGCTGCAGACCAATGAAGAAAGAGAAAGGTGTAAACACGTGTTGGCAAACATATACAAATGACCCTGAGAGCATCCTGGGAGAAGAAAGAAGAAACTATCAACATGAATATCCTCCCAGCAAAGGGCTCAGATGTTGACAACTCGCTGTAACATCCCCCCACGATGACAACACCAGAGGGAAATCGTTGACCTTAGAATACAAGGGAGCAGTGAAAGGGTGTGCATAACACCAGCAAAACAGATAGAAACCAAGAAGCATGTGTTACAATTTTAATTGCAGTATTATTATTATTACTGGGAATTTTTCAGTATATAAGTACTGAATAATATAGAATAATTATTATTCTTCATTTTTCTGTGACAATTAGACCTAGCCTAATGATGATTCTTAAATTAGACAGTTAAAATTTCCATCATACTAACAATAAATTCTTGGCTTTACTTTTATATATATGACCATTATGATATAATGATAATTTTGGGTGTATAATGATCATTTTGGGTGTATAGTGATCATTTTGGGTGTTTATGATCACTGTGAAAAAAAACCCCACAAAACAAGCCAACAACCATTGTAGTGTCTGATGATGAACAAACTACCCAAAGTTAAGTGAGACCATGCACATTAGTGCACTGTAGTAAAAGTAGAGAAGCTTATGCCATTTTCACTGATCGTGATAGACCTTCTTCACTAAAGTGGGTAGGAACAGAAAGGGACTAATATGTCGAATCTGAGCACTGCTCATTACTTCATCAGAACTGACCATCCCATCCTTAAAGATGAGTTTCTCCAGAATAATTCTAAAATATAGTCAAATACAAGCAAAATCACGCAAACCCCAGTATTAGGCTGAACGCTTACTAGATTTTTTTTTCCTGGTTGCAGCCTTCTACGTATGGAACAGTGCTTTGATCCATTCTAAAAATTGCAGGGAGTGACACGTGAAAATCCTACTCATTTTGTTGAAAACTAAAGGGAAGAAAGGCACAGAAATCTTTGCATCCAGCTATGTGACCACCTACTTTCAGCTAGGCCTATAATTACTCAGAGATTGGAAAACCAGCAGAAAGCAGACCCACAATCCAGCCTAGTAACACCGTCCTCATCTGAAGCTGCACCATGAATGAGTTTTTTTTCTAATCAAGAAATAACATAACAAATGTTTCCTATGTCCCAGAACTATGTATGGATAGGAAGGCAGCCCATCAATAGTCTGGGATGAGTAGGGAGGAGAAAAAAGGAAGAGACACAGAAAGCTTCCGGTATGCCCAATAAATTTGTTGTACAGAGACAATAGATGAGTGACTGCCTAATATGAAATAAAGAGAGTATAAGGAAAGTGACCTTAAAATAAAGAATGGGAGAATACAGGGGTTGACAGTTTGAAACCAAAGAGGTATTTGGAAAATTAAAAAAAGGAGAAAAATTTGAGTTTCCTGCATTTGCATATGAGGTCAAGAAATATCAAAGGACCTCCTGAGTTGAAGACTTCCATTCATTTAACATAGCTAAAGCACTTCAATTTCTTCAGTTAAGAGCACAGGGTTCTAGAAAAGGTATGACTAGTAGTATACCCTACTTCATTTGACTTCCCAGTGTGGATAACCAGCAACAAGTGCAGTAGAGAGTGGTCTTTGGCAGGAGACAAGGTGCACTTCGATTTCTGGAAGCATAATGAGACATATTAGCCACTCTGCCACTACACCCTCAGCTGGAACGTGCTCTGCAGGTATCGGTGGCTACACAAGCAAAGGGAAAGCACTGCAAACGTGCTTACTCCGACACATAACTCTGTGTCAGAATTGCGGCAGCTTCACTAACTGGAAGTGTAGACTCAGCAAAACTTAACTTTTAAAATTTGTGTCAGTCTCCTTTACCAGCGAAAGATATACTCTAGATTAAAGGGAATGAACAGCTTTAAATTTTTTGTCTCTGCCCACAGACCATAATTAAAATTTCTTTTAATAGTGCTAAATCACTTTTGTTATGAGCCTCACAGAAGATAATGGACTTCAATAACTTCTATTCAGATACATAACTCACCATTATTGTTTCTCATCTGCTAGCAGAATCCACAGTGATACAAGACTATGCATAATTACTACGTGATCTTGAAACTTCAGTGACAAAGGAGTTTCTTAGCTGTCTGTCCATGACAGTAGCTTTGGTAATACCCAGTAAAAGTTATGGTCACTGCCTATGTTGCTGGGTTAACCTCCTTATGAATAAACATGACATTCTGTTAAGTTCTTTCTCCTAAATTATCTGATAACACGTCTACTTTGTGAAGAATTGACAGTTTTAAAAGGCACGCCATTCCAGAATATTTAATCTTCTCCTATTTTTCTTCCCCAGTAAATTTAGGATCTGTCTGACAAGACAACACACTCACGCAATGCCTATTGCAATCTGTGGAGACTGAGGGTGATTCACAGTTCTGACAAGACTGAGCAAAAAGAGGAAATGAAACTACACAGAGATTAAGTTATTAATTTGCTGGTTAAAATTAGTCAAGTAACAGGCACTTAAGAGAAGGATTGCAGCACTAAATTGTTGACCATTTGAGCAAGGAGCTTCTTATTTTTTAGTACTGACATGCTGCTGTTCTGTTATTTGTACATTTATATGGAAGTCAGTAAATGCGTACAGATTTGTTTGGGCCAAAGGGAACTAAAACTCCTTATGAACACTAAGGTTCTTAACTGAAAACTAGTTTTCTGACCATCGGTTTCACAAACAAAATAATCATCCTAAAACTAATTAAATTTATTATCAGTTTTTTCTCAAGTCTTCCTAGTCATTCTCCTAACTCTGGATGCACAACTTAGGATCCTGTGTTAGCACTGCAGTTTCCTACATGTCTTTTTCATCTCTATTATTTTTTCCCCGTCTATCATGGAGTGTAGTAGTGTCGGTTAACTCGTAGTAATCCCCCAGAGGTAGAGCTGAGCCCTACAAACAAGGTGAAACCCAGCAACACTCAGTATCATGTTCCGGGCACTCTGTAGAGTCTGTCATTTTGGAAGCTCATAGAGATGGAGCTTACTTTGTACAAAGAATTTGGAATGAAATGTTGCATGCATTTCCTTTTTGTCACCTGAACCCCTAGCTAGTAAATCTTGATCTAAGATAATGAGAAGTACACAATTAGAAAATGAGCTGAAAAGTTATTCTTTTGGGATTCCAATAGACAGGTTTTGACACTTTGTTTGCGACCTAGTTTCCTAACACAGCATGACTTCTCAGATTCTGCCATCTGTGCATGTGCACCTGACAAATCTCAGAGAGGGTAAAGTAATCCCTCAAAGAGATTTCATCTTTTAATAGTTCTGCCCCAAATATTGCCTCAGGCCTGCATGCAGCCTCCATTGGTTCATCAGCAAAGGAGAAACATGACATTCTTTTAGGGGTGATCAGTAGGTGTGCAGCTCTAGACTAGTCCCACTCTAAGCTGCAGATGGGTGGACAGCACATGGTTGAAACGCTGAGGATACTGTAATGGAAAGTACTAGTGATGTGGTGGAGTTGAAAAAATAGGCCAGGAAATTTTAAGAAGCCAGTAGAAGGATCTACCTGACTAACCGTGTGTCTATAAAGGTAGTGGTGCTGTTTATACATAGACAACGGAGAGCTACTGGATACAGGCAGTGGAGTTAACAATGCAGTTCATCTGACCGAACAACTGTATCTCCAGGGACTGTAATGCAGCCCACACAACTGGTCCAGATGTAGCAGCAGCAGCTCCAGGCTGGGCAGAAGGCCATAGGCACCAAGTGGCTCTGCCTAGGCAGCTGAAACCAACCCGAGTCACACCGCATGAATTCCTCCCCCAGGACAGTTCTCACAGAACGACTCATTCAAAAATGGTTAGGCAATAAGTAATCCTTACCTCTATTTCTAAGTGAAGGCAGGTTGCAAGGCCCTCTCTGGCAATTGATTCTATGGTGTCTCTTTCAAGTCCGTAGTAATGGCCACTGTATTTATAGGTTGCTATAAACTTCCCCTGAAATTCAAACCAGCAAGCATAATGACAAAGGAAATATTTTAAGGAAAACAACTTCCTTAGAGGAGCACAGTCACTCTGGACTTCCTTGCTTTCCCTCCCTACAAAGTTTCTCCCTGCCTAAATCATCAGTGATAATGAGGCCAATGGGAGCACAAAATTTGCACAGAAGAGCACATAGTCAGTCCTGCAGGGCATGGGCTTGTACGTTGTCCGTGGATAATAAAACACCAGTGTCTTGAAAACAAGCTGCTGACAGGTTGCAGCTTTCATTGGTTATTCATTCACACTGTAAAGAAAGAAAGATCTGAAGCAAGGGGCATCCTGGTTTTGACATTACATCAAACCATATGGCCATGCCATATAAAACAGAAGATGCCAAAAAAAAGAGAGGACAGAAACAAATCTGCAAGGAGAATGTATAATTGGCCAAGAAATTTCAAAGTTAAAACCTGACAACTCTAACTTTGGTTCCCAGTAGTATGTCTAGAGAGATGTAAGCACGCTATATTCTTTTAAAATTAAACTACTTGATTACTGACAGTTATCATTAAGAACCAGATCAGTTACTTAAGACTGTGTTGGCTCCCCAATTTGTATATGTACAAATAATGAGCTCTGTTGTGGCTTTTCAAGCCAAAGTTTTATTGCAGGCAGCAAAAGGCATCAGAAACAGTAGCTGGAGGCACACTGCCTTCAGAGGGAAACACAATGCCTTTAGGGTGAATTTGCTAAACATTAAAAGACTGCATTCCCTGCGGGGTTGCTGGAAGATTTTGAAAAAAAGAGAGAAAAAAAAAAAGAAAAAAAAGAAAAAGGCAGCAGCTATTTAAAGAGTTTTCTTTCCTGCACACACACTAGATATTTGCATATGGAAATAAGTTGATTTCTGCATTATACTACTGCTTAAATATTCCTACTGACCACTATGCCCATTTAACGGTTTCTATACATCCATACAGAAGAAAAGACAGGATAAATATACAACGAATTTCTGGTTTCTCTCTATGAACTTAAGCCCCATAATTGTGAGTAAGTAAGCATGCACACACAGACACAAACGTAATATTTTAAAAAAAGAAAAAAAAAATCAGAGCTGGACAGAAAAGTAGAAAAGTTGAGTTCATTGTGGGTGTAGGAAATAGGCCTACAAGATATTAGTCAGGTACTTACTGTTTTCACCATTTTGTCAAATGTTTCTTGAGAAACGAAATAGTAATCAAGTCTGTTTTCTTCACCAAAGTAAGCTGCCCTGGTAGTGTGACAGGGACTGGAAGATATATGGTATAATAAAGAAATAACCTGTTTTCAATCATAGAAGCAGCTATGGAATAGGAGGGGGGAAGGGAGAATACTACAAATCATTTTATTTTTAAGATGAGAAGAAATACGAGAAATATAAAGAGGTACAAATCATACCACTAATGCCACATATTTGAAAGATTAACCCATAAATACAAAAAAAAAAGTTTAAATGTAACATTACATTTTGGCTATAAATCCCCCCCACCCCAGGATAGCCTGAACTGAAGCTGTCACAGCACCCTGTAATACAGGACTAATGCCGCATATTTGAAAGATTAACCCATAAATGCAAAAAAAAAGTTTAAATGTAACATTACATTTTGGCTATAAATCCCCCCCACCCCAGGATAGCCTGAACTGAAGCTGTCACAGCACCCTGTAATACAGGAATGATGAAACCATTTTTTTTCCAGTTATGTCAGCTTGTGCATGATATAAGGTAGAATCCTGAATATGGAAAAGTAGACTAGGAGTTAGGCTGAACTCTGAGGTTAAGAAAGAGATATAAAGACCAATTTTTAAATAGACCCCTAATAGTAAGCGAGAAACAATCCTGAAACTAGGGAGATAAGTGGGATACAAGGCAGGAAAAGTAATTGCCTGCCACCGCATAAGGACAATAGGATCAACCTCAGATACGTGAGCTTACTACCAGGATGAAACACTAAAAAAAAAACCCACCCAAACAACCCCCCAAAACGCAGCTAAGTCAATGTATGTAGCAATTTTAGACTAAAGTATGCAGCGGCTCATGGTCTACCTTAAGAAATTATATTTTGCTACTGCTTTCTGCTTTGGTTTTGTTTTTAATGTTTAAATTGTAGGATAACAGGAACGAAAGTGCAATGTGGAGCTTTGGCATTGATGCACACAGACAACATTTTAACTCTTTGACTTCTGGACATATGGCAAAAAACATACCACCTTCTAGTATACCACCTACCAGGCCATTTCTTTTCATTTATTCAAGGTAGCTGGGTTATAAACCATTAAGAAGTTTAGTCTATAATGCAGAGCTTGACAGATCTTAACTATCACGGCATTAAAGGGTGCCACTTTTTTTTAATCAGCAAGCTGTGACAAACGCGAACACTGTGCTACACATGGACTTTGTAAAATTTCACTTCAAAGGCCTGATTTTCTTTAAGATATTATGAATGCATCCAGCTTTAAAGGTCATTCCTGAGCACTAGCCAGATGGTTTGGGGGTCTAATTTCACTTTATTTTTTGAAACACTTTTAAACATTACAACCCTTTTTAATTGCAAGGCCATGTTTACATTCAAACTGCCAGGGTATCTTGCATGAAATACATTTTTAATGAGTGGAATGTTTGAAATTTAAAAGTGTAAGCCATAAAATTGCTTAAATCTCCACTGAATAATTAAAATACAACTTTGCTTTATGGTTGCAATTTTCTGCTCTGTTAAGATTCTGTCTCTCTCCCTTTTTTTCCCCCTCACGCATAAAACTTTTAGGAAATAAAATACACAGTATAAAAACAATGCTCTTAAAAAACCACATAGTGCTTGGAAAATTTCAATTGGCATTCAATTAGTTTGTAATTTCCAATCTAGTCTTTCAAAACACAGTAGTTGCTTTAAAGAAAGGCAAAAAGGCATTTTTCATAGAATCATAACCTTCAGAGATGTTTTCTGAAAGTGTCCTTTCAACTTGCCAGTTGAATGATCTAATCCAGCAAGTGGCTATAATCCGAGGACAGAGCAGAGAGAAATACATATAGGCTTCTTCACCGTCGTGTGTTAAGTTAGAGAAGGCGGCTACTACCAGACATCACATTGACACGCAGAACATGGTCCTGTGATGTTAAGAACTCCGAGGAATCATCCTCACATATGCACATGCCCATGGCCTCTTTCTTACAACTCACCACTTCAGTTCCTAAGAGTGGACAAATAGAGACCCAGGTCCTATTGTGGCAAATGCTATACATGTGAACCTATGGCCAAAGTCTGGGTAAAAACGAATGGATAAATTAGCGTAATAAAAAAACATTGAGAAAACAAAGGGGAGACAATAGAACAGGAATACGGGACTAGTGCCAAACAGTGTGTGCTATAGGACCTAGGAAAGTTAGGAATTGTGAAAAATGGAATGGGTGGAGAACAGGAACAGCTCGTACCACCTAATTGTAGGCACCAGATAGTGGTGATCTGACTTAGCCAGACTTCCTATCTACTGTGTGCTGAAAATAGGTACGTACCTCAGGGAAGTGATTCACAAAGGCTGAATCTCCCTTGGAAAGAGATAGTTTCTCTCCACTAAATACACAGGGAGCCCAAGGTGGTAAGGATCATAATTCAGGCCTTTCAGACAAGGAGAATTAGTCCTCCCAGCAGGTGGTGAAGTCTGAAAGGTGCTATTTGCTCTGATAACACTACTCACAGGATAATAAACTGGTCCAGCAATTGCACTTGCTTCCTTTCCTAGCTTCTGGATGAGGTCTGCACATGCATGCTAATGTGTTTACATGCAGGTACATCACAAAATCCAGAGAAATGCATACATACCTAAACAGATGCTTAGGTTGGGGGGCATTAGTGAGCATAGATAGAACAGATCAACAAAAGGAGCACTAAACAACACATTTTTGTTTGTTTGTTTGTTTGCTGTTCACCTTTGAAAAGAACATGATAATTTAAATAGCTTTTCTTTCAAGGAAATATTTGATGACTTCAGGCAATCAAGCCTTGGGAAGAGATAAAATGCATAGCAATGAACATTTATTGGTTGTCTTTAACTTTTCACTTCTTTAAAACAAAAAAACAACCCCAAAAACCAACCAAAAACCAAACCAACAGCAATTCTAGCCTTGATCACCTGCTGTTCTTTTAAACTTATGGAGCAAACTTACCCGTATCTGAAGAAATTGTTGAACTGTCTGCAGATCTTATGAGTAAGCTCTCTCTTCCCACAGGCTAGAGGGCCAACTAATACCAGCATGGGGTAGGGAGTATCAAGACTAGGTAAAGTGCTACAAGAAAGGAAAACAAGGAGCCATTACATTACCTGCAAATGAAGTCTTCAGCAACTTCATATAAAGCTTCTGCAGAGACTTTATCATCATTTCAACTAACCTCATCTGTCTATCACACTATTCACATAGTTCACAGTGTGGACAAAAATCAGGAGAAGCGTGTGCTCAGTTTGATATGCTCTAAACATAAAAATAGCACAAAATACTGCATCAAAGAACCCTGGGTCTCCTTTGTAAAAGGAATAATGTTATATTTACTATAATCTTTTCTGATTTATAGCCTTTTCTAAAGCTCCCTCTGCAGTTACGGTGTTGCTGGGATTTGTTTAAGAGTTTTCCAAGTCTATTGCAGAGATGGTAATATTTTAATGATCAGGATAATAAGCCTAGCATGAACCTGGACTCAGTCCTACAAACCTTTATGCACTCCTGCATGTAATCTTGCTGACTTCCACAGCCTTGCCAGATGAAGGTGGCAATTTGTAAAGAACTCTTCAATTCAATACAATGAAAAACACCGAGATCCTTAAACTCCACTGAACACAAATAACACGACAATAAAAGAACCCAAAGTGCTGCAAAAACACAAAGCCCTCCATTTTCTCCATGCTGAGCAGGTGGTTAGATCCTCAAATTTCCACTTCCAGCTGTAAATACTAGAATGAATAGCATTTCTGCACTTTTGAGTGTCCAGCAATTTATTTAGACAGCCAAAAATGGAATGCACCTTTGGACTCTCATTTTTAAATCTCAGCTAGATCTTAAGATTATGCCAATTGATAATGTGTCAGAAACAGTTGAAATAATTTCAAACCCACTTATTTTTAACTAATAAATAGCTTTAACTAAATTTAAATCTTAAAGTGGAAGAAAACTAGCTATGTGCATTTAGCTTCCATTTAATGTGATTTAAAACAAGTGAACACAAATACCTGAAACCAGAGTATATTTCTTGCACCTTTTCTCTTAAAAGTAACTACATCTATAAGAAGTAATGCTAACCATGCAACACAAGCACAGAGGAAAAAGATTTCAAAGTAATGGCTTTACTTCTATTTTATGTTCGTCAAACCAACTCTGTTATCTACCAGACTAAATGTATATTGTGGGACTTGATGCTTCAGAAGCACTAAGATAATAATGCAATTCAGTCTCCTAATTCTCCTGTGGGGTACTAGCCTCACGGAAGAAATAACAGATACACCTAATAAATTAAGAGACTGGCTTAAGTCTGTACATATGCGCTATTGCCAAACCGTGAAATGAACCCAAATCTAGGTTCAGTGTTCCATCCACTAGACTATTTTAAAGCAAAACAGTAGCAGAACCCTTGGGAGATTCAAGGATTTTTTACTTACTGTGCTGATTGGTGACATTTATAAAACGTTAGCACAATAAGCTTATTAGCACAATACATTAAAAATACTGGAGAAGGTAAAAATACATTTCAAAATTTCTTATCTGAATCTGTTAGGTTGTGACATTCTGTTCAATTCAAGAAATATCTTCTTTCCCTCTTGGTTATTTGAGCTGTTCAGTCTGTCTTTCCCTTTTCTGACATTTGTGGTAAGGAAAGGACCAGTTTAAGACAACATGAACCCAGGAGGTATTAGTGACACTGTCACAGTTGTGGATACTACAAGTGCATTATTATAAAAGCGAACCATTTCAAAGATAGGAATTCCAGGAAACGTGCTTAGTGACTGGAGATTCAAAATTTATCAAGACGTAGCAGAAAGGTTCTTATTCTTGCTCAAGGCCATGCCCTTCGTGAGTAATGATGTCAAGGCAGGTCTATGAAGGCAAAACCCTTATCTGCAGTATAGTTTTAATATATTCCTTCTCCATGCACAGAACCTGTTACATGCTCGCAAATTGCAGAATTCCTCTGTAATATTTTCTTTTACAAGGAAGTGTTATATCCAGTAATGCTACAATATACCATTACTTGACACAATTACACCCAGAATTCAAATTCTCTTCAATAAATTTCCCTTGCTCAAATTCCGCACATCCTCAAATTCCTTGGATTTATTCTTTCACCAGAAGAACATGGAGAACATTTCCAGAATACTGTCTTTCATCACAGCACCACTTACTGAGTCTCAAAAGATGAACTAAAAGTTTGGGTTTCTCCTACAACTTGTAAGCAGTATCTTGTAAAGAGTTCTTGGCTTATTTAATGTGCATCGTTCAACTTCCTTCGGCGAGTACAGCAATACGCTGCTGTGCAAGATTAATAGATTTCAAGGCCCGAAGGGACTACCGTGATCATCTAAGTCAGACTCCCCTCATCACACTGGCTACAGGATTTCCCCGAGTTAGTTGTTTCAAGCCTGATACCTGGGGTTCCGATAGAGCACATTTTAATTAAAAATGTTCCGGTTGTGGAGTATTCTTGGTACTCTTGGTAAATGGTTCCAATGGTTAATTACTTTCATTGTTAAAAATAATCATGCTCTATTTCTTCTTTGAATGAGTTTATCCTCGATAGCCAGATTCCAAGCATCATCATGTACTGAAGAGCCCTCCGTTATTAAATTTCTGCTCCCCACATAGCAGTTACAACTATGATCAAGCTACCTTTTAAAATGTCACATACATTTCTAGTAGGGGAAAAATACACATAATATTGTTCAGTGGAGTGTTACCATGTAATTAAAGATAGAATCACAAGGCACACAGAGCGAGGGAATGGCATAAGAAATTTAATGTCCATGTTTTCTGACTGCAGAGTATGCAACAGCATAACTTTTTGCTTTGTTTTCAGGTTTTATTTTTAATAGAGATATTACTAAACCAGAATTAATTATAATCTCGTCTAAAAAGATAGATGCAAATGAACTATACCAATCTGGTTCCAATAAGTATTTTATAGTGTAGAAGACTGTAACGCATAATCATTATGAAGATTTCATTAATGACCGTGTTGTGTGCTTTCCAGCTGAGCATGGGCAAACATTCAAAGCATCATTAACAATTTTGGTCAGTACCATAAATGCTGGTCTGCATGTTTATATGTTTGTGTATACTATACCTCTGACAGAAGACAGAATTGTTTCTTTCCAGCAATGAAGATACACATACACAATCCAGTAAACAAATATTTAAATAAAGCCTATGTCTGCATTGGCAGAAATGCATGCCTTTATGTAAAACTATTGTGCTTTTTAATTTTTTTTAAGAGATCTCCAACCCTGCAAAACAGTATCTTTGGCCTCTTTTTTTAACAGGCTGTTAAGAATTCTCAGAGCTATCATCACCACTGGGACAGCTCCTGTCTTTCATCAACAATCCCAGAAAACATAAGACTCGCAATAAAGATATTCTAAATGTATAAATTTCTGAGTTACTAAATCATGGATCTTAAATCACGTTACTCAGTTATGAATTAAGATGTCCAAAATGGTACAGAAACAGGGTGTAGGGCACAAAAGTTGATCTCAGTGCTCACTGTAACAAATATAATAATAATAAACCACATATATTTCATAGTGTCTTTTGTCAGAGTATGTCAAAGTGTTTTCCAAATGTTCATCAAGCAAATATCATAACACATTGGCAGAGCAGCAAAGTGTGGCCATTTCCATTTTCTAGATGGGAAATGAGACTGAGAGAAGTCACCTGCCATGGCAATGGCAACACTGGAAAAAGAGCATTGATTTGCCTCTCTCTCCTGTGCTTTAAGTGACTGTGAGCATATTCTCTTCCCAAAGGCAGCAGTAGCTGCACTTCCCTAAGTACAAACTTGAAATTTTCAACTTATGAATCTACAATGTGCCCCAAAGCCACAAAATAAAGTAATTTTGTTCACAATGGGATGCCAATGGTGTGAAGAGAAGGAGTAAGCAGAATAGGGAGAAGATATGTTTTATAGCTCTCTTCTGCCTCTAGAGATTTTTAATTTGCCTTTAGGTATTGATAGAAATTTTGCATCTTTCATTTCTGGTGCAAATGGCCATCTGTTTCAACAGATTGTTTAAAAGAAATGGAGCTGTGGACAATCTGTTTCAGACTTGAGAGGTGAATGACTAATTTCATTTCATAATCAATTTCAACCAAATAAGATTTGCCTAATTTCCAGACCGCTAACAGAATACTACAGAACTTCTCCTCTTTGCTAGATTAATTTAGAGGTGGGAGAGGGACAGAAAAATGTCCCTCTAAATATGACAACATATTCTGCTTTATTTGAGTGCCACCCTCAGGAGCAGATGTGAAGGGGAGGTAAGCTTACCTGTCAAAGATTCGCTGGGGCTGCAGCATGCTATACATCACATGAGTCATATGATCTTTAGCCGCAACAACTTCTGGAGGAGGATCATATTTATTCACAGCAGCAACCTGTTTGCACAGTTTAAGGGAAAAGAAAGAAGACAAGTGATGTAATTGTTTCCAGCTGCAACATGCTTCACTATGAATACTATGAATAATGATGGCTTCATATTTATGAGGGTCAGTCTTTGTATTTGGCTTGTCTGTGAGCACTCAGCTACATAAATCTTTTCAGGAGATTTAAGCACAATTTGATAGATGGATGGAAGGCAGCCAGACGTAGCTCACCATCTTTAATATATTCAACCTTTTACTGGAAAGGAAACAGGATGCCACATAAGATGCAAAGTAATTTTGCTTAGGTTTTAATTATCCATTAATTTGCATCCTCTCGGTGCTGGTGGAAGATGCCGAACTGAAATCCTTAGGGACTGAAGCTATTCATTTATTCCTCAGAGGAAGAACAGAATGGGCATTAACAAAGTAAGCAAACTGCGGTTTTCTCCTGACGATGCATTTCTGTCTTCCTGGGAGGAGCAGCACTCAAACTCCAAGGATTCCCTCCATCCATTCTGTTGAAAGCTCTATTGAGGATACTGACCGCTAATGAGTTGTATATTTTTTGGTATTATTAATGCTACCTACTCAGAAATGGGTTAAGAACCACTGAGTCATTTCATGTAAACCATCAAATATTAACTAGCCAACATTGCTGCAAAATACTGCTGTAAGCTCTGATGACAGCCGTGCCTATATTAGCAAGTAGTATGGTGCAACAGGAGTGGATCTTTAAAGCAAAACATTCAGTACTCGGGACCCAATGTCCACGCTATTTCGAGGGGAGTCGGGGAAGGGAGCTCGTTTCACTCTAGCTCTAGTTTGGTGCTTTGGTCTGAATTAGTGGCTAGGAGAACATTAGGTGCATCCTGGTGCACATCATCTGGTTAAAGTTAGTCCAAAAGAAGTCTAGCTCATATATTGCAAGACTATGAGAATCAAGCGTGGCAAGTTGGGCAACTAGGAGTCTCATTTCAAAACTACATTTCTGATCTAAACGACAACATTTCTGTATATCCGTTTTGCGTGTTAGTGAAACAGAAGAGCTGATGCCTCCAAATTCAGTTTGACAAGAGAATTTATGAGCCTAGAGTAGACATCCTAAAGTAACCTAAAGAGAGAATTTTCTAAAATAACTTTAATTATCCAAAAGTTAAGTGGTAGTCTAAACCAGTCATCCAGGCTTACTTTTACCATCCATAGAGAAGGAAAAATTTCTTTAATATATTCAAAATTTTGTTGGAAGGAAAATAGATTGCCACAGAAGACAAAGAGTAAGATCAACATCTCGGGTGGGTGGGGTAAACTACACGCTGGTATCATCCCTTCTCTGTGTTTATGACAAAGAAAGCCTGGCATTAAGGAAGAACCCTAATATTTATGCAGCTAAAGTTAGGAGTAATGAATTTCCTGTAAGGATCATTTTTGAAGGATAATTCCCTGAAATCCAACCCCAATTGGCAGCTGTTAATCCTGACAGTTCTAGCATGGCCTGGGCCCAAATACTACATGGAGCAACCAAATTACAGTAAAAGTGGCACAAGAGGGAAAGGTTTCTATTACAACAGAGAGTTACTGTAAGAATCTGAGCAGGTTTTTTGGGGGGAGAAGATTTTACAGTGAAAGCTGTATGGAGTATAATGGGAAACAAGCACCATTATAACTTTCAAAGTTCACTTTGTTGTAAACAACACTAAAAAATCCCAACAACGGTATTTTAGAAGTAGCACAGTGGTTATCACTTCAGAGTATTTCATGACTGTAGTTGCCTGTTTACATTCACTAGGTGAGTAACAATGGCTGCTAAGTAAATTTCTTCACCGAGCAAAGCTTTTAGGCAAGCTTTGCCTTTTTACATACCACAACTGCCCCAGAAATTCTGTAGGTATATGTCTGGATTTAAAAGCAAAAGTCTCTGAATTTGTAGCCTATCCCGGGGGCTAAAATATGGGAGATTATTCATACCCAAATGACTACAAAGCTACATTTGCATGCATAGTATTTTTATATTTATTTAGAAAAATTCCAGAATGATATGATGTTTACATACCTTTTCTTCCACTGAAATCTTCTTGAGATCAAGTTCTGTTAGTCGGAGCAACATGAAAATCACCAAGAGCCAATAATCTGTTTGCTCCTGAAGGACAAAGTTTCCACTTTGACATAAAGTACTTAACTTTATCAATCTAATATTTAATTTAAATAGGTTGAAATTATATTGGCCTCAATACATTGCGACATAAAATGCTTTTTACCCTGAAGGATGTCAATACACTGTACAAATTGACACCCCCCCACCAGAAGCTTAGCTTCTGCAGCAAAAGCTAATAATTGTTCAAAAGTCTGCAACTACATTGTTCAAAAAGTCAAGGTGGGAATTTAAAAATCACCAACACACCCACTAGAACACCAAAAATGTTGGAGAACTAAAAGCATTATCTATACTCGGATTATGTAATAAACTATAGTTAATACTTCTAACCTTAGTAGTATCACAGAAACTTTAAAAGAGAATTTGCCTTATAAATTTGTCATCATAAAGGCTTTTAAGTCTGAGACAATAAAAAAGAATAATTAAAAATCATATTAAAAATCTGACACTGACAAGTTCATGAAGCTTCTTAGTTCTAAAACCAGTAAGGTCCTGTTAAAACAACTGAAATTCAGACAGCTGTCTTAAGATGATTGTTGCATGTCTAAGTTATTGAAACAGTAATTGAAAGGAATATGATCAGTCTTTGCTTAGGGGAAGGACATCTGAACAGAAAAAGGCTTTCAGATTATGGAGGACCAGGGGTGGCCTATTTTGGGTATTTTTTCAAGCTAATTTCATTGTGTGCCATGACAGACCAATCTCACAAAAGCCAATACGAAACTGGAAATTACAGGAAGAAGTTAAACCCTTAACACATTTTTTTTGTCTTTCTGTCATTGGAAATCACTGTAAAATTCACACAAAATTCAGAGATCACAAGAGTCAGGTTAGAATCATCTTTGATCACTCAGGACAAATTACAAATGCAGAGTCAAAGTCAGAGTTCCTCATATTTTGCAAATGTCATTGTTGTTGATAAAATGGACGTTTAATTAATCAATTGAGGAATGTAATGGGAGCCATAAATAAGAACTGTGTAAATCCTAAAGAAGAAAAGAAGATACAGATTCCACAGACACATGATTTTAAAAGAGTACTATTAAGTACCTTTGAGTTTTTGAGTACAGACCTTCAAAGCAAACAAAAAGGGGATCTTTCCCAAACAAAAATCATGGCATACTGGGAGTACAAATGTATAAACGGATTCACAAATGGAATTAATAAAATTCATGGATTTACTACATGGATATTAAACAGAATGATTCGTATGTAGCTTTGGTTCAGACAAAGTTCTCAGACAATGGTGGGTAACCATGCCAGGGAAACCATCACTCAATATTTCTTCTACTCATTCCCTGAAATGACCTGGCCACTCTCAGAGATACAAACTGAGGCTAAATGGATTTTGGTGTGATCCAAAACAGCAGTTCTTATTCTTGGTTTCCTCTTTAGTTCTTTCTTACCTGTACAGGATTTTTTAAAAGATTCAAAACTCTGAGGAGAGGCAGATCTTCAATACATTCAAGTTCATGCAGCTCAGCAATCTAATTAGTGACAGAAACAGAGCATAAATCAGCAGCAACAGAATCCGTGATAACTATGGGGGGAAAAAAAGTATTTTAATCCCTGCTCTTAAAATTTGGACATAAAAAAAATTCATTATACTCACAAAATGCATTCAATAAGGCACTTTTAGTCACAAAAGGCAGACAACTTGGATGTTAGCTGCAGAAGCAGTATAATACAGACAGCAATTTCAAACCACCTGCATTTTTCCAGTTCTTTCAAATGTCAAGCCCTAACACATTTAGCTTTTATGTGGCTGATGTGCTTAAGTGAGGCAATTCTGCAGTTATATCTGCACTTCAGTTGACTAGCAAAAAAAAAAAAAATTCCTTCTAAGAAGATTTTCTTTTCACTGGAGCTCAAATTCATCCTACCTAACTTGCAGCACTTGACTGAAAAGCATCAGCATAGTTGTCCTTGGCTGTCTGTGTCCAGAGGGTGATGCATTCCACTGAAGGTCTCATCTATCCACAAAGAAAACCTGGGTTGGCTGCACTCAGGCATATCAGATAAGCATGAGAAATTAGGTGGGATTAATCAAAGTTTGTGTGCCCAAAGCAAAGTC
>NW_009613575.1:64521-71566 GCF_000690535.1 Cariama cristata
ATTCCTGCTAGACCCCGAATGAACAGTTGTAAGGTTCTCAATAAAATCAAAATGGGTCAAACAAGATTCACGTTGCCTCATTTTAGCCATCTGTTAAGTTAGCCCAAGTCGGTCACCTAACCTTACTTTATAACCGGTGGAGAGGGGCAGTTCCAGAGGTCACCTGATCCATGGTAGGCTGGGATTAATTACTTTGTAAGGATACTTGGTTTTCCTCCACTGCTGAAAGACTGAACCTAGAAGACTTCAGATTCTATCCCTAAAATACTCATGTAGCGTGTCTAAATTAAACATACATCTCAACCATAGCCTATCCAATATTCATTTTGAGATAACAAGAAGCCCACTGCAGAACAGTTTTGACCAAGTTAAATGTCATTTGGGTGGATTTCCTAAATAAATCATAGAACGCCAACCATCAACATTTGAAAATCACTGAATGTGTACATGAGAGACATGGTTTGCAGATAAACCTGTAGTGATCATTTTTGAAAAATCAAGCATTTAAGATAATTCTGGGTGGTAGTACGCTGAAGTGACTCAGATCTTTCTCTGTTAATTAATTAAAATTATTTTTAAATTATTCTTCAGAAGGAAATGTTCAAAAATGGTGACTCATTAAACAGCTTCAATAACATCATTAAAATAGGCAAATTTTGATGAGGTAAAATTAATAGATTTGCGTGCCATAAAGAACAGTGGAAACTATATGAGGCAATGGAAGTGGTGTTATTGATGCTAATAGCAACCATACTATTAGTTAGTTTCCTGTCTTGTGCAATTGATGTACCTTTAAATGTCAGCCTGAACACAGTGTGAGAAAAATAATTCATAGTGTCTTGAATTAAATCCTGTAAATGTATGTTGCAAGTGGGGAAAAATGACAGAAAATGTTCAATTCCTGGTTTATAATTTTATTTCTTATTTACTTAGATTTTTTTTTCACATGCAGATCTGTCTTTGATGTCAAAATGATTCATGAATTGACCTTTTTTTTTCAGTTAAGGACCCTGGAAGATCAGTATCAAAAATATTATATATAAATGGCTTCGGTTTTAAAATTCAAATACAAATGAGTTGGATTGTATCATTGTAATTCCAGTGAAAATTCTGCTGCCTAACAAAAGCCACTTTATAATAGAGTACATGCAGTTCTGCCGCACAGGAAGTTTCCAGCTGAGAGCTCAGAAGAATCTGTGGTCATAAAACTGGGCTGAGAGATATTAGCAAACCCTCCTGAGGCCTGGCAGTAGAAAAGCTGTGATGTAAGTAAAGCTCCTCAAGAATAATCAAGCTGAAAAAGCTGCGTACTCATCCCTATCTTATCCACTCAAGGGAGAACTGTTAGTTCTTTATGTATGTGAGCACTAAACACTACAGAAGTGGTACCTACATAAAGATAAACCTATCTAGAGATATTAAATAACCTGAGGAGTACACTATCAATCAACATGTGAAACAGCATTGGTCTGAAATACTAAAGGAAAAAATGTCATATTTTCTAATACTAGTTTCTTGTAAGATCTTTTTGATTAAGCCTTAAAGGATTGAATTTTAGGGGAAAAAAAATACCAAACGCATTCTTAGAAAAAGCTGAGATCAATATTAAGTATGATACCTGGTTATCCTCTAGGTTGATCACCTCTAGTAGATCATGTTCCTCCAAGCCTTGTAGACTAGTTATTTTATTGCTAGATAGATCTACCTTCTGTAGAGTTTTCAAGCTGTCCAACCCAGTTATCTTCTCAATCTGGTTAGAGCTCTAAGAAGAAATGAAAGCATATAAACTGTTGATAAAGTTCTATAGATGGAAAACAACATTTTTGAGGAAGAACAGAGTTCACTTTATTATTGAGAATCCTATTACAAATAGGCCTTTTATGCATTAGCCCCATCTTCATCTTGAGATGACATATTACAGCTTTCCATACTGCTCAAGGATAAAAGAATCAACTATCTTCTGATCAACTTATCTGCAACTCACCTTGAATAGCAGTGAGAGACAACAGCAATAAAACATTCTTTTAAAGCTGATACTGGCTAAAGGATACTTTTGTCACTATCTAACTCAAAATTTAGAAAATAGATATGCACATAAACTTATAGAACATATACACATAAATATGTAGAATTTCCCTCTGTAATCATGGTTATATTTACACTTATATTTACAGAATAAATAATGAAAATATCAAGGTAGAAGAATATAGTACTGTCTTCTTTGAACTATAAGCAGCCTATAAAAATATCTCTAGGATACACAAGTTTATCTTAATGCATACTAAGTGAAGGCAGACTTTATTTACTGTCAGCAACAGCATGCACAGAAATGTTAAAACAAACCACAACAAACCCACCTTACTGTAAGTCTATCGAGATTCTAACACAAGAAGTGACCCAAGCTTTTGAGAGCCCATAACCACCTACCATTGTTTTACATTCCTTCCAAACGAGGTACAAGATAGAAGACATACATTTATCACTGGACACCACATGGCTTCATTTCTCAAGGCCTCACAAATCATATCCTCGTTTCTGCTATGAACTCCAAATCGGTATAACATGGTAGGTTCTGTACTCATCTTTGTCCCAGTGGCCACATGTACCCAGATGGCCTCTCAACATGATTCTTTCTGCATAACCTTGCAAGTGCTATTTTTCCGTCAGCATCACCTTGTGCTGAAAGCTTAGATGCCTCATATTCTATTAATAAATATTTAGGAACTATGGAAATAAATAAGCCAGCTGACTCTAATATTAATCCAGTTGTCTGTCCTTGACATTTTTCCTGACTTTTAAATGTTTAATTAGGTTATTAATAGCATGAAGGCTCCCTCTTCTCTTCCTGTTCTTCGTTATACCTCTGTTTAATAGGATACAGCTCAGAGTTCTAGTTACAAAAGGCTATGCAAGAGGTGCACATAAAATTCTGTGAATAAAAAGGATTTGTGTAGAGGACCTTTTTTGCAAAGCATAAAATTCCTAAGAGTCCAGTTCATTAGAGCTGCATTTCTTATTTTTTTGCAAACATAAGCAGAATAAAGGCTCTTTGGTATAGCTAGGCAGTATTTACAGTTTTTGAAGCTTTTCTTCCAAACTTCAGACCTTACTACTCTTTCAACCTAAAAAGCTCAAGGGAAAATGGAAAAGAAAGCTGAATCAATGGGAAGAGAGAATGACTGCTCCCATGAAAAAGGAACTGCATTTTATTCTAATTAATGAAAGAAAATGCTATGCTAAAATCTGTCTATTTACATAATTTCCACATGACTATCTACTTTGCTAATTAAAAAAGACAAGCAGTTGTATAATTAATCATATCAGCATGTAAGAATCAAAACTGAAGAACATGTTCATATTAACAAGGCTTAGCTGTTAACACAACCTCCAAAACACTTTACAGAGCAGATAACCATTACTAACAGAATTATTATTAGGCCTTTTATCAGATGAGGAAATTGGTGCACACAATGGTTGAGCAACTTATTGTAGTTCTCCCTGAAGAAAGTATTTAGAGAAAAGATCTTCCTGTCATTTAGGTTGTCATACTCTTATAGTTCATTACAGAAATTTTAGACATGATTTTGCCAATCTGACTTAATCTTATTCACTAAAAACAAGGCAAAATTCAGTTTTATTGCTACTAAAGGCATAACTGAAAGCTACTGAAGGCATTATATATTTGAAATATAAGTGCATTAAAAAATGCATTATTTTAATATATTATTCAAAATATACTACTGTCCACTTTTAAATGTGAATACCTTTCCTGAATATCAAAGCAGTAATAACCACAAGGGTCAATCAGGCCTTGATGGGTACAGACCTTAGCTACTCTTTTCTATATCAATTACTACAGAACAGAAGAAAAATTTTTAAATTTTAAAAGGATTGGGAAAGAATATTTCTATTCCTGATAAGGGATTAATTCGGTTTACCTAAAATATTTATGTAGGCACTTAAATCTAATGTAGCAAATATGAGCATATTTCTATGCATGGGTTTTTTGGTACTCTTTTTTAAAATCCCATTGAATATTTTTAAAATTATTATTACAAACTAAAACCTATTAAGAAGTAGCCTGTTGTATTTTATAGCAACTGAATTGCATTAAAAGTAGTTTTTGCTTGTGTTTCTGCGCAACATCTATATCGATGGCTCTTCCTATGAAGTATCTCAAAATGGTTTAGGAGAAAGCATTGGTATGATTAAGGACATTTTACTAACATGGAACTGAGGAACACTGAGATAAATGCCTTCCCAAGGCCTGTAAAAGAGCAAGATGCCTGCAAACAAGTGTAGGCATTGACAGGCTGAGGTCTATATTTGGGCTAGTTATCCTTGGCTATCTTCATAAACAACAGAGAGAAGCAGGCACTTCCAAGTCTGATGCATCTTGTGTTAATGCAGGTGTCAGCAGCTGGATTACGATAATGAAGTATTTTAAGTGTCCGTTTCTCTTCACTGACTTTTGAGGCAGCAGAGAACAACTAGCTCAGGTGCAGTTGTCTACACCGCAGAAACCTGAAGCCAGACAAGATAAATCCCACCAAAGCATCTAGAAATATAACCTAGAAAAGTTGTATTTAAACAAATGTACTCTAGATATCTTGATGCAAAGCTGGCAATATAAAGCTTCCAATCTCATTACAAGATCCTTAAAAAATTAAACAAAGATCCTTTAATAATATATCAGATTTGCATGCTAAACTTGACTTGTTTTCTAAAACGAATGCAGGATTCTCATTCCTCACTTTTCCCTCTCCTGTCCTAGCTCACTGAGATCATGAACACAACTTTATGAGGAAATGTACTTTAAAAAAAAAAAATTCATTGTGGGAATTGCAGAGCAAGTAACTTCTTACACATCACCTAAGCAACAACAAAACCTATCCAGATCGAATGCAAAATATCTTTGGAGAAATTCAAAACCCAGGTTTGGAAGGCCCTGAGCAACCTCCACTGAAGACAGCTCTGCTCTGAGCAGGAAGCTGGACCAGATGACCTCCACAGCTCCCTTCCCACCTGGATCATTCTGTGAGCCTGTATTAATAAAAAAATGTGTCCAGTATCACAAGCAGCTCTGAAAATTTGTTATGTAATTACCTTCACATTTATGAAGGCATTAACATATTGAGAAAAGACAGACAGGAAAACAACTAGAATTACTTCTTTCTTACCAGATTGAGTATTTTGATAGGTAAATTCTCAAGGCCACTGATTGCAACGAGTCTGTTGTGTGACAAACTAAGATGAGTCAGACTGTGACATTTCTCCAGTCCTCTTATCTCCTCTATGTTGTTAACTATACAGAGGTTTTTGCATTTAAGGAAAATAACCGAACACAAAACCTTAGCAAAAATTAGTTGCTAAATTAGCCAATGGAGCTGAATTTTATGGTATGGGGAGCTGGACATCAAATGCTTCATGCTAAGGAGTTTTAAATCCCAGCTGCTCACACCCAGCCCTGTTCTGGAACGTAGTGCCTCCTTGTTTCACTGACAGTTTTTTGTAGGGCAGCAGGATGAGCGGCACTGATCCAGCTACAAATATCCTTCTCTCTTTTTTTTTTTTTTGGGGGGGGGGGGTTAACTCTAATTACTTCTATCACCTGGTTTACAGTGCAGCCCTTCAAGCTGGCATAACCGAACTGATGGCAAATCAAGAAAGTAGTGAAAATGAAGGAACAGGAGCGCGGGGAAGAAACTACTTCTGCCAGCACCTTGCAAAACTACGCTGTAAACCTTTGGTCTTCTTATCAGATGCACATATGCAGGCTAAAACATAGGGGTATGTATGTCTGGCTTTAACTGAGCACCAGTCATGTTAGGTCAGGTGTAGAATACAGGCACATGGCTGATTCATCAGAGGAGGCTGTGATCTTTTCATGTTTATGGAATACTTAACATGGCTCCAAACTGACCTTGACCTCCAAGCATCACACACATACAATTATTCAAGTCATAACACACAATAGTAGTATATGGGGCTATTTCACTCTAAATTATACCTGTTCTATATTGACCATCTGTCCTGAAAAAGGAAAGTGTATTTTAATTTAACATTGAAATCAAAAGCAGCAGCATAAGTAGTTAGGATTCCCCTCAGCAAACTTCAGCGTTAACGTAACTACCCAGATTCCTTAAACAAAGCATGTTTCCTTTGACAACAAGCCATCTCTTACAATGGGATGAACTGCAGAGGTACTGACTCTGCATCTCCACTGTACGGAAATCAGATAACTCTGATCCAGGCATCTAATTGTTTGGTGGCTGAAGTTAGGCAAGAAGAATTGCACTCGTAGTGTAAGTGTCCAAGCTGGAACTAGTTACAGAAAAACCCCAGGAAATATACCTGAAAAAAAAATAGCCAGAACATGCAGGACACAGAGAAATGCCTTTAGGCAATCACAGAAGAAAATATTTTTAATTGACTTGAGAGAATAAACTCTGCCTGCAAAAAGGGGCAAATGCATTTTCATTCACATTTCTACTCTTACCAGGCAGTGGCCAAATTATCAAGATTTTTTTTCTCTCAGTCTGATGATATTATAACCAAGCAAAATAACCAAGTAACCAAGCCACTTTCCATCATTTATCAGCATTAGCAAACATGATGCCCATCTACAAGAAGGGCCAGAAGGAGGAACCAGGGAACTACAGGGCTGTCAGCCTGACCTCGGTGCCAGGGAAGGTTACAGGGCAGATCATCCTGAGTGAGATCGTGCGGCACGTACGGGACAACCAGGTGATCAGGTCCAGTCAGCATGGGTTTATGACAGGCTGGTCCTGTTTGACTGACCTGATCTCCTTCTGTGACAAGGTGATCCACTTAGTAGATGAGGGAGAGGCTGCGGATGTTGTCTACCTAGACTTCAGTAAAGCCTTTGACACTGTTTCCAACAGCATTCTCCTGGAGAAACTGCTCATGGCTTGGATGGGCGTACGCCTCGCTGGGTAAAAACTGGTTGAATGGCTGAGCCCAGAGAGTGGTGGTCAATGGGCTGGGTAAAAACTGGTTGAATGGCTGAGCCCAGAGAGTGGTG
>NW_009613576.1:0-5932 GCF_000690535.1 Cariama cristata
AGGAAGAAAATTAACTCTTATCGCAGCCAAAAGCAGGACAACAGGATATGCTAAAAGCTACTATTGTGCATCTAGTAAGATTCTGGACTACCTCTCAACTCTTGCATACACATTATTATCTAGGTCTCTTGATTTTAAAATGCTTAACTTTTGAGACTGCTGCTTCATATTACTCCTATTTACTGCTGGAACAGAGTATAGTTAAAGCTTTTCCTAGACTAGTTTGGAAGCGTCCTAAAGGTGTTTCCTATGTATGCACAACTGAACACAGGCACCTCCACTTGCTCCATCCTTTAACCCAACAGAAGTGCTCTGTTTCATGCCCAATGCCTCAAAAAATCATGATCTTACAAAGAACCCTGTTCCTTGAATGGAACGAAGGAGTTTGCTGCAACATTTTGATAACTCAGCTTGTGAGTAGGAGCTGGTTCCCTAAACCATAAATTGTCTTTTACTGTCTGAAACATAGCTATATGTATAAGGCTTTCATGAACATGATAGGAGGGTGGAACATGGGCTGGCTATAACCAGCATGTTCAACACAGGATGGACAGGAACTGTGGCAGTTCAGGGGAATGGATTTCATGGGGGTTTTATGGAGCTAGCTTTTGTGTCCTTTTTTTTTCCTTTAACCTAGTTCTCAAACCACGTCAGAACAGAGCAATGTTATTGCCCACAGATAAATAAAACTGCAGGGAATGGAATCCCCAACTCCGAAATCTGCCCCATTTACACTAGACCACGCTCAAAATCATTTGCATTGCCAGCTTTTGGGAGGAATATATATCACAGCGCTAGCAAATGACTTCTGGATCCCTACCGATACTATCTAATCGCTTTGCCATCATGCTGAAGTCTAACGGACCTAAACATAGAGTATGTGTGCTTTAGTCCTGCCTTCAGTGTGACTACTGTTCTTTACAGCAGAGGGTTTCTGCCATGCTCATTTTCATAATGGTTTTTGTATGGCTAAAAATAAATCAACATATGGCAAATAACTTTCTCTCTGAACAGATTACAGGCCAAATGACGGATTAGACAGAGCTTCTGATTCTGCATTTCTTAAGTCTGAAAGAAGTCAGCATGCCTCTTGGACTTCATCGGGCATGCTTTCTTCCCTAATGAAGGTTATATGGTTAGCATTCCAGAATGTTTCACGTAGGGATAAGATGACACTGGCTGTTGAATTTTACAACCCCTTGGTTGTCCAGAAGAGGCAAGCACAATAATGATCCTTTCTAATAATTCAATATGATCTAATATTGTCTTGTGTGCATATAATGTTTAAATATAAATAATACATAATAATGTTTAAATTTTTCATATACACAAACCATTATATAATAATGTTTGGTTTAATAAAACAATCCTTAGTCGTTTTCATTTGTTTTTGTCTCCATAGCATCAAAAACATCTTGTTACACAACTCTTTACCCAGAAGGTGATAAAGTTGGGTCATAGCTTGAATTACCTACTTATGAACAATGTAGCGTCAGTCTTTTTCTTGTAGATATTTCCAAGATAATTTTCCCCTCTGCAACTCATTTTGTGTCAAAGCTGGTACATGCATTTGATACCTAATGGCTTTTGAATGGAAATGAACTTTAAGTGGCTATTAACAGAAATTGGCTTTGAACCTATAAACCTGCAGATAAAAGACCCCTTAAGCTGTCCAGGTCTTACAAGCATACTTTCTTTCTGAATACAGAGAAAGATACATAGTTACGAACTTTAAAGTACAATTATTAGCCACCTTTTTCTTTCATTCTTGTTTATACCTTCTGTTTCCAAGCTTATGTGTCTGACTGATCTCACTTCGTATCAAAGGAGGCTTGATGTGAATATGTTCGGGAGACCTGTCTGGCCACGGGCTGTTAGTGGGATGCTTTGCTTTCTACCTGGGAACTGCGTAGAGGTTTTTAGTGTCGGTTCCCACCTTGTTGGGAATAGTCGATGTTGAAGAGAAAACAACTGTTTCTGTGACATCGGTGTCTCCTTGGGAAACCACTGAGTAGGCTCTTTTTCTCTTTTACGAGTGCCTCTTCCCAGCCTTGTTTTGAGGAGGGTTTGTGTGTTGTGTGGGCCATTAGCTAACACCTGCAGCATTTCAACTGGAAACCGTAGTGGTGGCTGTGGGTTCGTTTCTGCTCTTCCCTTTCTGTCCAGCTGCACGTGGGGTTAGCTAGAGCTTTACTCTGGATATGCCGTCATGACAATTCAGGCTCCAAACTGCAAAGAACACACTAATTCAACTCAGCAAAGCAGATGCAAATACTTGACTTGAAGATGCATCCTTAAATCTATGCCAGGGTGTTTCTCTGGTTCGGGTTGCTTTTTGTATTGCAAAACCGGGAGCCTGAGGACATCATTCTGGACTCATTTATGCCTACAATGAACTTCCACTGGGTTTTTTTTTGTTGTTGCCCAGCTAGATCCTTGCTGTGGAAATTGCCCTTGTGCAGGGGCATTTCAGTTTAATCTGAGAGATGAATTGTTGCAGAGGCTTTTATGTTCTGACTCCTCTGCCCAGGGTAGGAGTCTCACGTTATACCAAAACGTTTATCCCTACAAATACATACTGAGCATCTGTTTATAAGTATGCTGTCAGGCTGAATTTGAAAACAAAGGATATCTGTGTACTTGTAAGCGTTTAGCAGACAGTGAACCAACCGTGGAATCGCCATCGCTGCACGACGCAGCGTTCAGCTGCGAGGCTCGCTGCGCCCCAAGCGTGGTGAGGCAGGCAGGTCTGCCTGTGCAGCGTGAGCTCAAACGCTCTTCTGAGCAGAGCTTTCTGTTCTTGCTCCTCCATGAAAATGCACATTCCTTAATTCCACTTGACTGGAGGGAACCTGTAGGTGGCCTTCTTTATAAAGCGATACTGATCTTTACTAATCACGTGTGGCTAAATCATCTTTCTGATAGCCCATAGGCCTGGGTCGCTGACATGCCTTTCTTGCAGACCTGCAAGGCTGACAAATGAGGGAAGGTTGCTGGTGTCACACCAGCTGACAAGATCAAGTGTCATTTTGTTGCCGAATGGTTTTTTTGGTTCTGCTTTTTTTTTTTTTGAGGGAGGCAGGATGATTGCAAAGAAAGATCAAGCAGCCTATGTTTATTTATATGCTTCTGTAGTAAAAACTGAGCTGCCAAATTCAAGTGAGGGACAAAATTGCCCTGGAAATTAATACAGAAATTGGGTTTTGGGTGTCAGGTCTGTCTAATCTCCTGTCGTATTTTTTCCATTATTCATAGCGTCATGTAGTGTTATGCGTTTAGTTAGTGCTTGGTAGGTAGGCAGTGTTATGTATTAACGTTACTTATAATCTGTGGTCACGACAGCTGTTAAGGTGATGATGGACCAATAGTTGTGTGTCAATGTTCAGTATATTTTAAGAATAAATGCTTAGCTGCTTTTTTTTACTACTATGGTGTTATGCCTGGGATCCCTTATACTTCAGGTCCTCTATTAATCTTTTTTCATTTCCTATCCTTTTGACATAAGGAGAAATAGTGCCTTGCTTATGAGATGATGACTTTCCATGGTGATGTGTGTATTGCTGTACCTGCTGCTCAAATCAAGAATATTCAAAACTACTCATACCCTGTCAGGCTTTGCTGACATGACAGAAATGAGATTTATTCCATCCGCTATTTCCAGAAGCAGCCAGGTGAAATAGTATTGGACTTGTCATGAGAAAAAAATCTACAATTCATTAATACTTTGCCCTGAATGGGGGAGAGGCGGTATGTGTGGGTATGATACTGTGTAATTTTCAGTACCGCTTACTAACTCAAGCAAAACATAGTAAAAAAAAATTGCTTAGGTGTAGGAACAAATGTGAATTCTTTAATAGGCATTTCACTATCCTTTGTTTGTTCTTCCTGCTTTCTTTTAGTATGTTATTTACGTGATTAGGGCTCAATTTTTAGCATGTTCGCTTCTTATTATGGTTAATAGGGGATATAACCTACTAGATGCATTAGTAAATGGAATATAGATGTCTTTATGCCTTGTGATCATCTACGGCCAAATCCAATATGGGATTTAGTTATCTGCATCTTTGCTATTTGTAATTCCTTTTAAGGAAATATAAGTATTTCAGAAAGGAAAAGCTGTCTACAGCTACAGGAAATAACGAAAACAAAAGTCCTGTGATTTTTCAAGCACTTCTGAGCATGAGTTGAAGCTGTAAGAGAGGTCTCTATGCATATGGGATGTAGGACCGTACGGGTGCACCACAGAGCCTGACAGGAAAGACTGGGGAGAAAAGGAGAGAGAATGGGAACTTCTTAAACTGCCTTGGCTGATGAAGGCAACCCAGTCCTATGGTAATTTGCACAAGGTTAGCTAGACAGGCTAAAATATGCTGAGGGAACTGAACCTCCATCTCAATTTCAAATCACTAAGTAGGCTTTAAGCAGAAAACTGTCTTTTTGGTCTAGAATAGAATGAAAAATCAAGCGAGTATTTTTAATCACTGGGATGAATACACAGCTTCTGTACTTGGAGGCATTAGTCAAAAGTTACTTTTATCTAGCAGAAAGCGAGCTTGACAGAAACATGGGATAGCTCTCTAGTTTGTCACATCAGTCATCCATCATTTTCCAGGTCCTTCACACCCAATACAATGTCAGTCTAACCATTATGATGTAAATGTAGCTATGCAAATTCCCAGGACCCTTATTATCAAATTCATTAGAGCTGTCCAGCCAAAGTATAAACGATCCTCTTTGATCTTCAGATACTCTTAGATAGTTGCATAATTTTTTCCCCTTAGAAATATTGCAGAAATCCAACCTTGTCCCCAGAATGTGGCCTGGTTGTATGTTACTGGCTTTATGCAATATTTCATGTTTTTTTCCCCCAAATTAATGTTTTTTTTATCTTGACCAAAAGAAAAAAGAAAAATCAATGCAAGAGCCCACAACAGACAAACCGCTGGCAATAAAGCAGAATATACACATTTTGGAGAGAGAAGACTGTCAATAAGAAGATTGATTTTGTTTCAGATTTGCCACAACAAATTACAAAATTATAAATAGCCCATTAGTTATTTTTTTCCTCTTTTCTTTCTCAAGATATCTTCTCTTGACTCTCTGTCTCTCTCAAACTAATTGTGTGAAGTGTGTCAAAGGAGCACTGAAACTGTAGGGTATCAAGTAAGGAATAATATTCTGATTCAAACGTGTGCATGCTTACTTCTGTGCTTTAAAAAATTAAAGAGCCTTTTTTTGTTCAAAACTGCCAAATAGCTGCAATTTTTTTTAGTCAACTCCTGTTAAAAATATTGAAAGACCCAGTTATTTTGGAAGGAAAAAAAGTTTGATGCATTTTTTTTTTCCTAACTTAGCAGCTGCTGGAAACAAGGCTTTCTAATTAGCTGAACTAGTCAATATAGATAAAGATGGGAGGGAAAAGCTGACCTATCTAGACTGTGGTCTAGCATAACTCTGTAGCTTTCCACTTACTGAAGTCCCACCTGAGCTGGGTTTGTAATGAGGCAGTTGCAGGTGGCGAGGCACATTAATATGAGACCTGGGTAGTGAATATTAGATGAAGTTGCATTATACAGAAAGCCCGACTCTTGGGGTTGGGTGGTGAAGAGATGCCCCGAGAGCTCGCAGAGCTGTTGCCCCGGCTGCACTCGCAGCCCAGCGAGCCCGTGCACCCTCCTGGCACGGCACCCTCCGCTCCCCTCCCTCTTGTAGGAGAGGGTTGGGTGTTTCTCTGGCCTGGACGAGCACAGCCGCAATCCAGCCAGGCTTTACTATGTGTATGGTATGGGGAGGAACCTTTGCCCAAAGGGTGACTCCAGCGAGCAGTCTAGTTTCATGTTTTATGAAATATTGCTGATCAGTAATTTTACTCCAAAGCTGATTAAAGGCAATGGGAAGAGTGCTTGTTGATTTTCCTACAGAAAAATCTCTT
>NW_009613576.1:5957-22540 GCF_000690535.1 Cariama cristata
CCTTATTAATTTTATGAAAAATCCGTTGGGTTTATTTTTTGTTTGTTTGTTTTCTAATTTCCCTTAAATCCTGTAGAACTCATCCATCTGGGGCAGGAACACACTGTGACACCTGCATGCAGAGAAACCCAGAGAGCTCTTACGGAAGAGTTTCTAACACTAATTCCCCTGATCAATAAAGACAATAAAAATAAGAAACAGGGAGACTTAACATCCTCCGTTTCTTTTTCCAATTGCAACAGGCCTGGATACTTGGGACATAAATACTTGGCTCTTTGGTTTTAGGAGACAGTTTAAGGCTGTGTAGCAAATCATTGCGCTTGCCCCAAAACTGTGACAGTGACAAGAAGTTCCTGCGAGTGCCGCAGCTTGGAGAGCTGGCTTTAACGTGGAGCAGCGAGGAAGCAAGCTCAGGATACTGGCATCTTAAAACAATAATATTGTTGCCCTTGGTTAGAAACCTGTATCCACTTTCTTTCAGGAGAAATTATCCTTTTTTCAGCACTGCTTTTTTTCAAAAAGCGGAAAGCACTTGTGCAAAGCCATTTCCTATGTGTATCCTTATTGTATTATTACTATTACTTGCAGTTATGCAGAAAGGCTTCTTTGTGCTCAGTGCTATAGAAACACAGAGGGAACATTGGACCCCTGCACAAAGAAGTACCCCAAAAAGCCCTACACATACCATCCCAAACAAAAAAGTTGATGTTTAAATGCGATCGACGTAGAGAATTATTTATGCCTATGGCTACATCTTCTGTGTATTTGAGAGGGAAATGAGTAGGAAGTGGATGCAGACAACTGAATAGTTTGTTTACATAGCCCTAAAGAAACTTCTGGAGTGGGAAATGAATAAATTCCATGTTAAATCACTCGGCTAGAGAGTTGCCCGGGTTTCTGTTTTGCCACAGTGTTTCCTTAAGGCTAGGTCTGTTCCTACCGGGCTTGCGTTGCGGGGTGCATTGCAACACGGCCGGCTCTGCTGCTGCTTCCCCGGTTGTGATGCTGGCTTCATAACCCTCGTCTTTACCTTTCCGCTACATAAAATGCAAACTTTGTGCCTCGTTCACATTTAAATCTTGCTGGAAGAGTCAGGATTTGATCCGGGCATGCTCCTTGTGTCCTATATGAGACTGTGAACTCATCGTACGCCTGAATTAGCAATGGAAAGGGAGGAACGGGAACAGCTCTGCCGTACGCTGCAGGAAGCTGCCCCGCTTTGCGCTGTGGGCTGCGATTGTGGCTCTGCTGCTGCTTCGCTCCCCCTAGACAGGGGTGTTCCCACGGGTGACATGGAAGAAACACACCCCAGTGCAACGCTTCCGGAGCCAACAGAGAGGGACAGGGTCACACCCGGAAACCTGATGTGTGTTCAGCTTGCTTTTTGGAGCGTTTTTTTTTCTTTCTATCTAGAACAAAGGGCAGGTTGTCTGGTATATGTGTAGATGAAGACGACTTTTTAGTTTTTTTTTTTTTTTCTTTAAATTATATTTTCCTGCTAACTTCGTGTTTCTTGGACAAGCAGGCTTCCCTGTGCTCTGGTCTTCATTTTGGCCTACATCCTGGGCATAAAACTAAAGACTTTTGCTCACAGGGATTTTGCTTGAGGTCTTGGTTTAGCCATTTTTCCCGTTTTTCCCTATATGCTGCTAACACATTCCGTGTGAAGCACTGTGACCTGTCTTTATGCAACGCTGAGCCTGGGTATAGTAGAAAGGAAATTTCTGTACTTCCAGTTTTCAAGCTGTAAGAGGGCATTTGAAGTTGCAATGAGCTTTTATCGAAAGACTACATAAAATGGAGCCCAGCGTGCTTGAACGTAGCAAAATATTAGTTTAACTGCCTGTTTACAGTCCCACCATAAAAGAAAATATATAGTCTATAAAAAGACCTCCTGAAGCAACATTTAGAATAATGGAGGAAAGAAAGTATTGTTTAAACAGATGCTGTAAATTTAATATGGTAACATTATTGCCACCCAGGATTTTATTGATTATATCTTTTCAAGTTACTTATCTAGAAATTTATTGTGTCTGTTTCCACTCTTATTTAACCATGATTTCCAAAAAGAAATTATTAATGAGTTATTATCTGAGAAGTGAAGGGAAAAGTAAGTTAAATAAAATGAAGCATCAAAGGCAAACACAAATCATGATAATGTTGTCTTTTTGTCTTTTTTTAAAAATATTCTAATGAAGAAAAATTCAGAGAGGAAGCACCTTTTGGGATAAAACTGTTCTATTTTTTTTCAGTTGCAGCACCGTGGTTTCAGTTTTTTCTACAGGGTGATACGTGCCCTTCAGCTTCCCTTTTCCCTTTCTCCCTCCACTTCCCAGCCCGCCCAGTCCCCTTGGTGGGTCTTTGCCATAGAGAAAGGATGCTGTATTTCCAGGCAAAGAGATGCTGGAATTACTGTCCGCTCTTCAGATGACAGGAGAGTGTTAATTTGCCTTAGTTTGTTCATCCAGTGCATTGCTGGATACATGCTCCACTCACGTAATTTCTAGAAAGCAACAAATGCAGAAATTGCTGAAAAAGTCAGAGCTTGTGTTTCACTGGCGTTCACTGAAACCATTTGGCATCTTGGCAGAGATCCAGAAAGGAGAAAGAAAGAATGCAGGACTGCTCAGTAAACAAGACAGAGGAATGTAATGAAAGCCGTACGGGCACAGCTCGGCTGCCTGCATGCATCTATTCTGTAATAGAGTCACAGAATTGTTTAGGTTGGAAAAGGTCAAGTCCTTTAAGATGGTCAAGTCCTTGAAGATCATCAAGTCAGGTGGTTGTAGAGAGCAATGAAGTCTCCCCTCAGCCTCCTCTTCTCCAGACCAAACCCCCCCAGCTCCCTCAGCCGCTCTCCATCAGACTTGTGCTCCAGACCCTTCACCACCTTCGTTGCCCTTCTCTGGACTCGCTCCAGCACCTCAAGGTCTGTCTTGTGGTGAGGGGCCCAGAACTGAACACAGCACTCGAGGTGCGGCCTCACCAGTGCCGAGCACAGGGGGACGATCACTGCCCTGGTCCTGCTGGCCACACTATTCCTGATACAAGCCAGGATGCTGTTGGCCTTCTTGGCCACCTGGGCACACTGCTGGCTAATGTTCAGCCGGCTGTCAACCAACACCCCCAGGTCCTTTTCCAGCAGGCAGCTTTCCAGCCACTCTTCCCCAGGCCTGTAGCATTGCCTGGGGTTGTTGTGACCCAAGTGCAGGACCTGGCACTGAGCCTTCTGCTCTTGAGGAGGGTCCCAAGAAATGTTTGACTTTAACCTGAGACTGTTGGCGCTGATTTAGGGTCAGCTGGCTGTTTGTTGTGGCATGGAATGGTAAGGAACCAGAGAGGGGAGCAGTCCTTAGACTATGCTGCCCAACATAAGTGCTAATAGGGGCAACCCCCGGGAAATCAGTTCTGTTGGACCCATTTATGTCATCTGAATATATTCTTCCCCCCTTCCTTTAGCCTTTCAGCTGTTGTTGCTATCTGTGCTAGACATTTTATTGATGATAATATATACATTTAAAAACAACTTCATAATTACCCATTGCTATATTATTTTTCAATTATTTTAAAATTGTAATTAATAGAAAATCTAAGTAATTCTGTAGACACTGGATTTCTCGTGCTGCAGTTTGACATTGACTCAGGAAAAAGAAATTCAATGTGTTCTTCTAACTTAAGATAGACACATAAAAGAAATAAAGCACATGGCAGTCCTCCTTATTCCATATTCACTTAGGTAACGATCATCTCGTGCTATGTCAACATTTCTGAGTATCCTAAGTGCTTGTTTCATCTGGTAATTGTCTTATCAGATATCTACTAGGATGACAGCGTTATCTGACAGAAATTCTTTTTTATGTGCTTTAATGTAGTAAATGAGGTCTGTTTACCTTACAAAGAGTAACTGTTCAGTTCCTCAGAACTTGAAGTAACTTTCTTGATAGGCTCCCAAGTGACACGTTTTTTACATATACACTAAAAGAGGAAACAAATTCTGCAGTCAGTTATCCAGAGGGAGTTTGGCCCAAAGCAATGTACAGAGAAGGAGGAGAAGCTTAGGGAAGACTGCAGCTTGCCCATGGTCAAATACAAAGTATGTGGCAGAATATAAATGGAGATGAAATTTCCTTTTTGTTACATCCTGTCATCCTGGTACTCGCAAATTGTAAATATAAATAATTTCCATGATGCTCTGAGTAACTGCTCACATGTTGTTGATCTTGGACCTAAAAATAATTGTAAAAGATCTTTGGTGAATCACTTTGAACGATGAGTAAACTCTAAAAAGTCTTCAGCTTCTCAAGTGGAGAAAAAGTGCTGAATACATCATTTTCTGTGATGATTTTCTATTTGCTTGGCATTGATATCGGCATTACTGTGCGAAGAGAGTTTCCCTATTTAGAGAAGTCTAACAACATCCTGTATACCGCTTAGTGAGTCATCTTAGGCTGGCACTCTTCAAGGATCTCGTAGTACGTCTACACGCAAGCTGTGACACCCTCCGAGAACTGGAAATAGATAAATACCAAGCTCATCAAACAACTACTAAGTTGGGTCCGTAAACAATGTGGTCACGTTCCTGTGTTGCTGTTTCAGAGCAGCCCCTGAGGGGCAGAAATTATTACGCTGGGTCTAACCCACGTAAACAGGGCTGTACAGCATTGCAAACCCGAACTGATACGTCCAAGTTGTGGTTTGCTGCTTGGTATCTGTATGACATAAAAGCTAGTACCTGACTTGTGATAACTTAAGGGAGTTGAGAGAGTCGGTTCTTAGCACAGAGCACTCCTTTTTTTTTTATTCCCTAACTCGTATTTTGAGCCGTGTCTGTATTAGCCTTTGATGACATGTTTGAAAAGAACAGATAAAATCCTCTGCTGAATGTTAAAGAACCAAACTTCAGTTTGTTCTTTGTTCATATTGTAATGTGGCGATCTCTCTTTTTTTACAGAAGTAGATGTATTCTCATGTGAAGGATGGATTGTTGGGCGAGAAAACAGCAATCTCTCGAGCTTGCAGAAGGCTTCTCCAGATCCTCATTCTCAAGTGTAAGTTTGCTCCGCTTAATTTCCTATGCTTGGCATTAAACGCTCCCTTGGATATTCATTATGCTACTACAAAAAATGAATTTAATTGATGAATGAAGTCCTGGTTTGCTGCCACTGCCTTTCCATCTTCTAGTTCAAAGCTTTTGGTCTGTAACAGATGTATAGCCAAAGGACTAAGTTCATCCTCGTTCAGCAGTTGCCTTGCAGCCTGATAGCTGACCTTGCCAACCCGCATAAATGTAGTTAAAACTTAGTGTTTATACCATTTTTGACCTTGCAAACCGTGTGAACAAGGGGTAGGGCTGTGGAAAGAGACATGTATGTAATGCATATGCCCTTATATACCCCCGCCTTGCAGCAGGACAGATAAACTAGAATCTGTTCTATTGAATGAATTATTAATTTCTTTTTACTTGGAATTTGTCATTGTCCAAAAAGCTGTGGATAAATTTTCTTCTGTAAACATCTTAAAAGGTGATTTTTGTGTGTGTGTTTCAACAGCTAAAAAATATTTTCTGTTCTCTGGAACAAAAATATGATGTAACAAAAAACTGTAATCACAACATTCTGAAATGTTTTGAGATTTTTCTCTTTTGATGTTTTGCCACTTCAACACTTTTATAACAGTTTGAAGTGGCAAAACAGATTTCTTTTTTATTTTGGAAGTGCTGTAACTCTTATTCCCTTTTTTTAAAAAAAAAAAAAAAGCAGCATTAGATACAATTTTCATGGAGAACTTAAGTTTTGCCAATGTCTCACCCGAAGACGTGGTGTTACATTATCCAACATTGAGCAGTATCCTAATGCTGACTGATTTCTAGAAATGCTTATTTTTTTTGTTCAGTCATTATTTAATGCAAATGCAACTACTGTGCGTGTGCTGTTGAAGCTCTCTGCAGGAATTTCAGCAATTTTGTAGTCTTTTTTCCTGAGCATGGATAACAAAGCATCTTCTGTTATTGATTGCCCTATCTATTGCAGTTGAAAACCTCTGTGAGAAAGGTCATTTCTTCCTATGTCTCATTTTGATACATGTACCATCATCTTATAAGCAGCACTAATGTTATTACAATCTTAAGGGTGCAATGGTTGGAGTAAATACTTCAGTTATTTGTAGCACAGTCTTCCAACTCATTCTATTGCAGGCCAGACTGTCTTCCCTAGTTAGGATCTTTTTGAAAGGCTGCTTTATTCTGAATATTTAGCTTAGAGCAGATAAGGGGAAATCCATTTCCTTAGGAAGAAACCAAATCAAAACAAAATGATATGTAGTTCAGAACACGTCTTTCTCTTCTTTCATTGCAGTCTTTGACACTTGAATGGATTAATGCTCCATCCTTTGCTGCTCTTCTCTCTTCTCAGAAGTGTGAGATACAATAATTTTAACACCTAATACATCGTAGTAGCTCAGGTCTTGTACAGTGTTATGTTGACCTTTTTTTAGTATTCAGTATTTTGATTATCTGCTTTTCCCTACTGGAGGGTTAGTGAGATTTTAAGCAAAAGAATGCAGTGAACAGGCAGAGTAAACAACATAATAGGTCAAAATAGTACAAGAAAGTTACTACTACAATTTGAAAAATGTAGGACACGTCCAAATATTTGCTGTCTTCTTTTATCAGCATGCCAAAGAGAATAGAAACTAGGAAGGAATAGACTGCTATGAAAGGACAGGGAAAATGATGATGAAGATGGAGGGTTTGATTCATAAGGAGAGATTAAAGTGACAAAGTATGAATGGCTTGACTAAACAATTTTTAAAATTGGACTATAAAAGTTACCTGAGAGCAGTTGAAAGGTATGTGCACCCACCAGGGAAAGGGTGGTTTAGGATGCTCTAAGGGGATATAACTTTCAGTAGGGGATAAAACGGCACAAAGGAAAATTGAAGAGGAATAATTCAGACAAAATGCGAGAGGTTAGGCCGCACTATTGACTATTTGTCCCTTGCTTGGAGTGAGAGGGGCGTTTGGATCTTCCTGTATGGCGCTCGATGAGACACTACACCATAAGTTCTGGCTTACAAGCTGCCGCTATCAGCTGACTGCCTGCAGGAGACAAGGAGGTGGGGAACGGGGAAGTCGAGCTGGTTCGTCTCACGCGCTCTTACAGTTTAGAGCAGTAAATGGAAGCCATAAATTATGGTTTCTCTCCAGAACAAGGAGGGTTTTTTCCTTTTGGAGAAAATAGCATAGACAACACAGTGCGTAAAATCACAGGCCAAGAGAACAGGTTTTAGCATGAAATATTCTCCGTCCTGGGCTTTGTATATCTACTTTGAAGTTACCTGGTGGTATTACATGACTTGCTGCCTTTTGACACAGCACCTTGGCTGCTTTGCGATATGCAACAAGCCAGACCAGTTTGTTTGGAGTCAGTTGCGAAACACAACTGCAGACCAGGATGGGGTATGTGCTGGGAGTTTCAGCCGGACACGTGAAGTCCTCCAGCAGCACGTGCTGGCATGTGAGTCCACCTGCATCGTGCAGTCATAGGAATTCAAGTCGTTCCTTCCTGCCGAATAGCTGTGAATACAGTGTAAGAGGAGATGTGAATCTGGGCAGTTAGCACAGGGGCAAGTTTGTACCCATTTGCTGTTTACACCTGAAGCACCTGTGTCTAGGGATGATGTGAGCAGATGACTAAGCTCACTTGCTCTCACCTCGAACAGAGCTAAGCTGAAAGCTGACTGCTCAAACAAAAAGCAGCTTTCTGCTTTGCACAGGTATGCAGCTGCACGTTCTGTATCTAGCCTCTTCTTAGCTCCATTCAGTGCAAAAAGGTGGGTAATTACATTAAAAGACATACTCAGAATAATATTAGTTTAACTGTTTGTATAGGTGATAAGTAAGCTGTTTATCGTCGTACTCTCTACAAGCCTGCAATTTAGGTATGGAAAACTGCGTTGGATTTAGGTATGGAAAATTGCTTTGGATTTGCTGGATTTGCTAGTGGTTGATCCTGATGCAAATGGTTGGGAGAATAAAGCTCTAAAAATACATCTGTTTGCGTGGTGTTAGGTCTTTTGCTTTCACTCTAAGTAAACAACCCCAAAAAGAATAAGAGGCAGACTTTCAGGTTGTTATCCACTGGGGTGTCTGCTTATTAGCTGTTGTCCTTATGAAAAATGTGAATTGGAAAGCAGTAATAGAAAATAGCTTTCTGCGTAATGCAGTATGTTGAAGTGAATGATTTAGAGATACATACACTCTGCATATAGAGCCTCCATAGCATGAACTGGGTCCTTGGGATGTAAAACGTTAGAGTTCTGAAGACATTGAAGCAACATCACTTTGCACCAGCAGATGGATTGGCCCTCATTATCTTTTTTTTTTTTTTAAAAAAAAAACAGGTTCTATTTGCTTTGGTCTCTAATGGTAAGCCTAAGCTGACAGAACAGAACTCAAAGGCACTTTCCCCATATTCATCCTTAAAAAGATCATCTTTATCTTTCCTTTTGCTTCAAGTTAATTCATGGCTGTCTTTCATAGAAGGAAGAATACTGTTACCTGCAGCGCAGTATTTGCAGCTCTGGAAACATAAATACCTGCTATAGTTTTATGCTTTTCACTGTTTGCATTAGGTGAATTGTTTTTCACGTAAGGTCTGTGGTTTGAGTTGTACGATTCATATTTTTTAGGGTGGGGTGTGGGGTGTTTTTTCCTTCCATTGGCCGAAAATCAAAAGTCTATAATTCAGCCCAGTTTATTTTTGTGAACTTATTCTTTTGATCTGGCAAGAAGTTACTAAGTGAGAGCTTGGTGTGGAGCGGAGTGGGTGGTTTCGCGCTTACCCAAAGGAAAGAAACACAGTACCTGCGAGGAAAACCCTCTTCTTGCAAGAGATACTTCATCTGATAATTACCTGAAGGTTGTTGCTTTTTCAGAATGACAGCCGTAAGCCCCTGTGGAACTATGGAAGCAGGGGGAAAAGACAGGAATGAGGGAGGCTGAAAAATTGTGTGTTGCTTATTTAACATGTTGTGGATTTAGCTTTTGTAGTTTCCACCTGAGAAAACAATTTTCTGATGTTCTACGTGCAAAATGAGTAAATTGGACTGAATGGGACACTTGGGGAAAATGCCAGCACGCTTCTACTGAAAGTAGGGTCAGCTGCTTCTCCAGGGGCATGTCTTCCCAACGCCAGTACAGACACAATGTCTTGTCCCGCTGCTGTAGAGCAGAGTGCTTTGAAGGAGGCCTGCTTTCCAGGAAGTAAACGCGGTCGTCTCACCTACGTACCAAACTGCATCTTTTCTCCTATCGCAGGCATACTTAGCAAAAACAGTTTTCCTTTATGTTTAATACCCTTTCTATTTTCAGTTCTGCTGAAGTTCTCAGACTGTGCACGTCACTATAAAAATATTTTCCAGTATTCATTAATCCACATACTTGGCATCATTCATATGCTACTCTTTAACACTGTTGTAACAGGTCAGAAGTAGATAAAAGACATCTGGGGATGTGATTAAAAATTTGTAATCATATTTTGTTTATTCACTTCTGATGGACTACAGTACAGCTCCAAAGTAATGTGGAATTATCTCGCTGTCTATCTGTCATCTTTAGTAAGACTGTTGTAAGCCAAGGGTGCATACAACAGCTGCAAGCACAGGAAAGCTTCTGATGAAATTAAAGTCTTGAATGTTGCTATGTTTCTTTAAACATCCTTTAGAAAAAGTATCCTTCTTTTTTCCTGAGAAGATTGTCCTCAGAAACTGGCAGGGAAGAAGGTAATTCTCTTCTGTGAGTGTACAATAATGTTCTCTGTGTCGAATTAACTACATGAAATTAAGAGCTTTGCTTTGTGCAGAGTTGGTGCATGAGCCTGGCAGCATTTTGTCATGGAAGTAAAACATGGATATGTACCTGCAGTTGAGAGAATTCTTAAAATATTTATTTTATTTGTTTCTCCCCTTGAAAATACCTTTCTAAAATGAGGCACAATTTATATGACTGCTTTTGGGATTCTGGCTGAAAGAAGCTTGGCTGTATTTATGTTTGGACCTCAGGGGGCAAGACACTTTGTTCAGTTAAAATAAATCACTTTATGCCGGCACCTGATCTCAGGCCCACGGATTGACTACCACCATGACGGACTTGACACGCAGCTATTGTGGGCCTTAACCTTCGTATTTCATCTGCTAACCTCGCGCTGTGTGCTCGGCCTCTCTCAGTTTATTCCTCCATTTTCTTCTCCAGCGCATGGACTGGTAGCTTGAGGTGACTACAATTTATGTTCCCATGTCTTGGGGTCTTTTGGGGTCTTTCAAAGATGCCAGTAACTCTTTACTGTATTAGAAGAAAAACATTAGCTCTCAGGCAGCATTTAAAGCGTGTTGGAGTTGTTTGCATGGTGTTAGCATGAAGTAATGTGATGTATGAATTCAGAGCTGACCTCTCGTGGTTGCTTTCCGTGTACATCAAAAGCATCTCTGTATGACACGGTTTACTTCAAAGGTCTTGTCTATACAGTTTTATATGTAACCTTGGTATTTAATATTAACTGTGCTACACTGTACAGTGACCACTTTGATTTGTGTAATGTACACACTCATCTTACCTACAGATTTTACTTTCTTTTTAAAGAAAGCTGTCTAGCATGGGGTTGCTTCAGATTATCTATGTAGGAAATTACTGTGGAGTAATGCATGCTACAAATATGTGCTTTAGTTGGCTGAGCACTAACTTCTCCAAGCAGAAAAGTCCTAAAGCAGCAACTGTTAAAGGGCGTGCTAATCTTGTAGGACTTTTATTTCTGTCTGTAGGCTCTTGTAGTATTTTCATGTCACTGTGCCACTTCCAGTTAAAATGTCATCTTTTACAAGGGTCAGCTCTTTATATTCTTTTATTCCTTCTCTGCCTTATTTGTGTGTTGTTTTTTTAGGACTTATTTACCTGTCCTGGGCAAAAGGCCTCATTTGCATTACCTTGCTGTGATTTGCAAAGCTTGATAGTATTAGGGCATGATTTTATTACTGGTTTTATATACACCTTTGCTCGTAGTAGAGATAAAGTTCTGGATCCTGAAGAAGGGACAGTATATGGAGGGAAATCAAGGAATGTAGCTCTAAAACATTTTCTGTAAAGTGCCTTAAAGTTTGCAGTGTGTGCCAGCCTGAGTTTTGAGATGCGGAGTGCCAGAGCCTGGGTAGCTACTGGTGGTTTGGTATCTCCAGAACGCCCATCGCAACCATCTCATCGCATCTGGAGTAGAGGGGGCTTGGGGCTAGATGCGTTCTCAGCTTGGGCTGCAACTTTGCTCTGGTGTAAATTATATTACTAAGACAAAACAATAAAATGTCGAGACCTGATGATCTGCATATTCCATGTGTTCTGTGCTTAGGTAGGTCTTTAAAGAGCAATAACCTTTCAAACAATAGTATTTGTTAAGTAAAGGGAGCTAGTCAGCACTGAGGTATCTTCCTTTAGTTTTACACCTGCAAGAGCCACCTGTGTGTGAAATCCAGTCTCACTAGTACTTGGTAAGTTCATTTGAGCGGAAAGTTTTGTGGTTTTTAGGCCTTTTCCCTGAAAGGAAGGGGAGGAGGAGAAGGGAATGGCTAGAAAAGTACTTCTGTGGCAATTAATACATATGACTTAAAATGCCTGGCTTGCAATATATAATTCTGGGCTCCAGGCAAGATTCAGGGAATTCAGTATTTAATAAGCTCATCTTGTCAATTGAGTGATGGTGTGTAAAGAGATGTAAAAGCACCCTGGGTTTGTTATGGCCTTGTTTGAAGTGCAGGATCTTATTAAACACAGGGAGCAAAGTGTTCAGAAATGCCTTGCTGTAGTTGTGTTTCAGTGGAATCATCCTAAATCACTTCAGACTTTCTGAAAGAGGTTTTATTTTGTGTGTGTTCTTGCTTTTGTTCAGAACTGTTGTTGCATAACATGGCAACTCTGTGACTTGCTGCCAAAGTGTCCTTCAAGTCCAAGAATCTCAAACTGCTTTAATAATAATAATGGTAAGACGTGTGAAAGGAGATCAAGTGGCTGGTCTAAACAGGTTAATGAAAAAGCTCTCAAGTTCTGTACGTCAGATTCCCATTTTCATCCGCTGACAACATATCCTCATGCATCCTAAAGCATCCTTACTATGCCACCACTGAAGGTGACAGCAGATCCACCCAAGATGAATTTGCACGTTTGAAATTTGAATCTTGGCAGGGGGGTAGGCATGTCGCTTTGATAAACAGTTAACGACATTGCATCTGTGGTATGTACAGGTGAATAACACAGTTTCATTAAATTGTTTATTCACAGAAAGGGCTGTTTAACAGATCAGCAAAACAATTTAGTACTTTTGTTGAAATACCTTTAAATGAAATTCAAAATGTTTGGGAGAAATCAAAATATATCAACTTAATATCTTCATAATATCGTGCTTTTACTGCCATTGCGTGTTGGAAACTGCCAAAACATGTATTTTTTTTTGTTGTTGTTAAAAGGATTAGAAGTTAAACCTAAACCATTTTGCTTAACATAAAACACCTCCCCCAATATTTTTATCATACTGAAAAAAATAGAGTTTGAGTTGACAATTGGGGAGTATGTTTTTACTTATTCAGCAAATAAAAACATATTAATTCATAAAAACTTGAAGGACAGCTAGGTCTGACTTTTACCTCCATTATATCCCATGGCAATGAGTTACACAGTTTAATTATTCTGAACGTTGAAATACTGTTTGTATGCTTTAACTTTTCTACCTCTGAAGTTTATCAGATCCCTCTTATTTTTAGTACTGTGAGAAACAATGAACAACTTTTTTTCTGTTTGCTGCCTCCGCTATTCATCACACAGGCTTCTGTGATGCCCTGTCTAGGTCACATCCTTCCCAGCTGTAAGAATTCTGATCCAAATTATCAAGCCTGATATTTCAAGTCTTTCGGTCTTCCTAGGCTGGGTAAAACTTGTTTGAGTAAGTGGGTAGGTTTTATAGGACTGTGAACTGGAGAACTACCCTAATTACAAAAGAGAATGGAGCCAAGACTCCCCTTACGACAGCACTATTTGTTCAGTGGCATCTAATGGACAAGTAACTAGTGTAGTGTAATGGGCTTTCCTTCCTGTTAGCCACTCGAGCAGTAGCCACACTGGGTGACCTTTGCCATTTGGAGTCGTCTACTTGGCTCATGTTAGAAACGAGTTTGAAACATGAAAAGGATTAAAAAGTCACTAGAAGTTAGAGGGCAAATCTCAAGAGGATTTTATTTTAGAGACTAGCACTTCCCTTTGCCCCCAAGAGTAGAATGGAAATACAAGCAGAGTTCAACTCAAATCAGTGAGTATCAAATAGCGTGTTATTAATGGAAGCAAAAGCAACTTTTTCCAAGCCCTATGAACAATAAAAACATGGTAGAAGCTTTTGATCCAATTATAATTTGGATGACTGTGATGTTTAAATAATTCCATTGTTTGCGTTATAGCAAATACTTTCAAGCAAGTTTCTTTACTTTTAGCAATTTTGCCAGTTATTAATTCGAAGTGGTGGTGCTAGAGAGATGGTTTTTTTTCAGTACTGAGTTATCAGCATGTGACTAGGCTCTACTTGTGTTTGCGTAATCATTACATTTTAATTCAGTAAAATGTAGTGCTTAAAAACAGATGCCTCTGCCAGCTCTTCTGGATACTTGATTACGTGGTTATGTGGGACAACCAACAGAAAATACAGGGCCACGCAGTACTGCTGAGTTGATTGGGGGAGAGGTTTAAATGCTCCAAATTATTCATTAAAGTGCTCTGCCAAGTGAGCATGTTAAGTTGTAGAACAGAATGGATGGCATAAATGATGACGTACTCGTTGGTTTTGTGGGCTGTTTGTTTTTTTCCAAAAGCTTGAGGCACGCTGCGTTTTGGGATACTACCTCCAACAGAATCCGTGTTTGGTTTTTTTTTTAATTGGAAGTTTGGTTTATGTTTAATAAAATGACTTATGGAAAAAACATAACTGAAAAGACAAACCCACAGTTCATGCTTCATCATTAGAGCTGGTCAGGAATTGTTCTGTGGGAATACTGGTATATCAAAATGAAATGAATGGCTTTGAACAATTTAATTGACAATCAAAGTTTCATCCAAAATTAAAGCTTGTCTGGATTTTCAGCTAGAATGAAATTAATCTCTGTCAGTATGAGCTGGGTAGGCAAGTTTAAAGGCCTATTCTTTGAGTGTTCTTATGGCTCTTTTTATGCTAAGGTATAAAAGCAATTTATCTGACCTGCATTAGAGTGGGATGAATCAGCCTGTGAAGTGCTTATTTCTTTCTTTCCTTTTTTTTTAAAAAAAATCAATTCTATAGCCCAATGAATAAGTAACCTGGATGAAATTCCTCCGTCTTTTATACAACTAAAGTTAGAGGAAAATTGAGATTTTGTATTTTTATCGTGATTTAGCAGAGAAAATATTTCATTTGTTGAATGTTTTGTAGGCTGATAAAACAGCTTGTGGTTTATTTCTATCCAATGCTCAGTACGTTAATTCCCCAAGTCCTGTAGGTTTATACTGACAATATTACTTGGGACTAAGCTTTAAGCAATGGGAAGCATTATCATCATCACTTCACTGGTGGGGAGTTAAGGCAGAGAGCTGAAGCAACTTGTCCTAGACTGCACAGTGAATCCACCTTCAAAACTAAGATTACATCTTCCCTAAACATTGTTTAAAGGAATATTACAAAATGTGCCTTGTCAATCCTTCAGCAAGCTAAGGCATTTATGGCGAGTACAATAGTCCTGTGTGGGGGCCAGCTAACATGAGGAAGAAGAAATGTCTAAATGCCAAGGAGTCAGGATTAAACCTTCCTTTCTGTGGAATAAAGCAGAACTTGGAGAGGGCTGGGGTTTCCTTACATGGTCCTTGGTGAGCAGGAGTGTTATGGAAACCCTGATAGGGGTAGGTTGTTGGCAGCTTCCCCAGCAAACTTTGTATTAGCTCAAATTCATGCTCCCTGTTAATCAGGATTTAATTCAAAGTCATGGTCTGTCCCTTTATTTGGGTATGCATGCCATTTCCTCTACTAATGAGATACCTAATTCTGTGTAAAATTGCTTACATTAAAGCTGCTCTGAAAATTCAGCTGCTTTTTGCCTATCTGTCTCCCTCAGTAAAACAGGCTGTGGACCTGTCTCAGGAATATAGTGTAAAGATATTTTTCTGAGCTCATGCAAAGTAAAGTACTGCTCTTGAGGGTCTGGCTGATGAAATGAGCTAATATGGTCCCAGCAGAATAGACAGTCTCCTCCCTTACGGTTTCTTACTCCCACATGATTCTTATTTACTTCTGTATTTCCATATTACTGTATTTCATAGGCATATTAGTAACAAAACAATGCCATTTTCAGGGAAGCTGCCCCTTGGGACAGTCTTTCTATTCTTGTCTGAATATCCCTGACTTCTGCTCATGCCTCTTGTAGGTTCTCTGTTGCTATATTCCATTTTATATGCATGACTGCTCAACCATGCCTCCAGCATGTGCCTCCAATAATTCATTATCATCTATGTATAAAACTGAATGTCGAGAGGAGGAGGTGGAGAGCAGAGAGCTCTTATGGGATTGAAGGCATCCAGTGCTCCTGGCTATTGTCTGATTTTTAGAACCAGTGGCTTCCTGAAAGTCCTGTTAGTTTGCCGTGGCTCATGGATGGCTAATGTGAAGTGTATTAAGTTCTCAGCACAGATCCTGTGGAGGGCAATCCATAGAAAATTTTTTGCAGCTGAAGCAGAGAGAGCATATATTCAATGGCATATAAAGATTTGTCCTGAGGTGTATGTATTAGGAGAAATATAGCAAGAAACGTACTCCTGGAATGCCTTTTCTTTTCAGAATTCACACCCCACTGGATACAGCACTTTTCACCAGCTCGCACGCTGAAGTCAATAGTGTTTGCATCAGGGATGGATTTGGGTAATGATACCTGCAAGTGTTTGCTTAATTTGCATCAACTAAAGGGCTCAGCATACATTTTGGCTCAAATTCTCCAACTGGGATATATTTTTGCTTCCTTTACTTAGCTAGTGTTTATATGAGGTATAATTTGTAGAATGAATCATTCCGATCCAGAGGTTGTACTGCTTTGTGGCTGTAATGCGACTCTCCTGTGCAATGCTTGTGAACAAAGGGGGAAGTTGTTAATGTTTCTTGCACAACTACTCTTTAAAGGCAGCTTTACAGGCAATGTTTCAGAGGATCGTGGGGAATGGCACGCAAAGTCCCAGAAAGGCAAATGGCAGTAAAAGCGTTCGGGGAAGGCAACGGGTGCCAGCCAAGATCCTTGGCTGGTTTGCCAAGCGTGAATCGGTGGCCACAGACACGCGTCCTGTCCCTCCGAGGGCTCACTCAGGTTCTGCAGCTGCCTCCTCCCTTGCAGAAGATGTCTCTTGGAGTTACTTAAACTGGCAAGTGTTGGCACAGCTCCTGTGGAGAGAGGAAGTCTGCTTTATCGCCTGCTGTCTTGATGGCACTTTGCATATTATTGCTGAGGCAGTCTAGAGATTTGACTTTTTCAGGGTCTTATTTTCAGGAATG